>NC_091984.1:25846961-26146961 GCF_044704955.1 Pristiophorus japonicus | reverse complement strand
ACTATGGAAGTACCTTCACTATACAGTCTGCAGCAGTTCATGGTGGCTCACCGCCACCTTCTCAAAGGCAACTAGGGATTGGCAATAAATGCAGATCCCATGAATTTAAAAAAATGAAAGTGATAAAAGGATAAGAGGAGAGTTGGAGAATTTTCTTCACCCAGAGGGTGCTGGAACTCACTGCCTGAAAGGGTAGTAGAAGCAGAAAAAGCCTCATCTCATTTAAAAAGAACTGGGATATGCACTTGAAGTACCATAACTTACAGGGCTACGGACCAAGAGCTGTATTAGGCTGGATAGCTATTTTTTGGCCGGAGCAGACATAATGGGCTGAATGGCCTCCTTCTGTGCCATTAACTTTTAATGATTCCAAGGTGGAGGTGCCGTCTTTTGGATGAGATTTTAAACATAGGCCCTGTCGGCCCTCTTGGGTGGATGTCCATGACACTTTAAGAATGGCAGGGCAGTTCTCCTAAATGCCAATATTTATCCCTTAACCAACATGATTAAAACAGATGATCTGATCATTCATCCCATTGCCGATTGTGGGATCTTGTGTACAAATTGGCTACCACATTTCACCTACATTATAACAGTGACTACACTTCAAAAAAAATACTGCACTGAATTTAAAGTGTTTTGGAATGTCCCGAGGTCATGAAAGTCACTATATAAATACAAATTATTCTTTTCTTCATTCCAATCACATATCTCTGCTTGACCTTAGTATGCAACTATAAAATGAGTAAAGAACACGCTCTCATTTCAAAATCTCGAGTCTTACTGATGATCAGATCATTCACACAAGATATTTTGGTGATGCATAATGGGCAAGAAAAATTGATCTTACCTTTAACAGGAGGAGGAGGCTTTCACTTTTGATTGTCGCAAGGAAGTGTGGCACAATAAACTTGATACATTCTTCCTGTAGTTCTTTTGTCAAGGCAACTGCTGGCTCTGTCCACTTCACTTCAGGAAGGTTCCACAGTAGACGGTCACTTTCCATCAGCAGTGAAACCACATTGTTCACATTCTGAAGTGTTCAAGTACATGCATTAATCACCTGTGTGTACTGATCAATGTGGCCAAAAGTTTAAAAAAATACTATGCACTTCAATATACCTGTGTGCTTATTTTGTCTTTAATGGATCCTTAGCGTTCAAATTCAGCATTTTTGGAAATATAATAGAACTGCCAGCTTGAATAGATATTAACCAGAGGTCAGAGATTTAAAATAATTGGAAAAATAACGAGGGGAAATGAGAATTTTTTCCCCCCCAGAGGGCTGTTAATATCTGGAATGCACAACCTGAAAGGGTGGGGGAAGCAGATTCCATGGGAACTTTCAAAAAGGCACTTGGACATGTGCTTGAAGAGGACTCATTTGCAGGGTTATGGGGAAAAAACCCAGGGTGTGGGACTAAATTGGACAGCTCTTTCAAAGTCGGCACACAGGAACAACGGGCCGAATGGCTCCCTTCTGTGCTGCAAGATTCCATGAACTGCATGACATTCAACATTAGCAACTGACGGCTTCTTTTTCCCCTCCACATTGTCTACGAAAGGGAGCTGAAAACCTGCTCTGCACAACTGATTAGAACTCACTCGGGCGTCAACAGACCGACATGCAGGCCTCATCCTTTGCTCCCTCCCCCATGCTGCCCCATCCTTCGCGCCCCACCCCCCTCCCCCATGCTGGCCCCATCCTTCGCTCCCTGCCCCTTGCCAAAAACAAAGCTGATGCACCAAACAGCCAGAGGTTGCTCAATCTACAGACAGTCTGAATACTGCAACAAGATAAGCTTCGACGAGATCAGAAAATAAATCTTCATAACTCCTCCAACAACAATTATGCTGTGGCAGCAGTAATTGGATTGCGTATCAGTAGGAGGTTTTTAAATGGTCAAACTGTATTTCACTGATATGGATTTTTTTTTTGAAGAGACCAAATGGAGTCAAGCACATTCAGTGCAAACAAATCTGTTGACCTTTACGTGATTTCACTGTTACCAGTCCTCTGCAATCAGTGAATCCTCTTTCGATTATATCCAAGTTTACAGATGACCAGCTTTAAACCATGAAAGTGCGTTTTGCCAACAGTCTTCCAGCAATCAGTTCCTTGTATCTATTTTGTACATAACACCCATTGTCTTCTATATAGTATGTGCTGAGCATGTCTACAGCAGGCAATTTCCTGCTTCCTCACCAGTTAAATGTTTAAGGATTTATTTTTTATTACTGCGAGATTCACCAAACAAAACCCTTTCTCCCCAATTATATTTCATCACAAAAAAAACTACCGCCAACATTCTAGCAAAATAAATACTGCTCAATGCAACCCCCGTGACAGACTCAAATCCACAACATTTTAAAAATTCCTGTAAAGGACAAAATCAAATACACAAAATAAACAATCACAAACTTGCCGATAAACCTGGCTCCAGCGACTGCTCTCTTCGCCCCTCCAGTTTCACAAGCAGCACAAAGCACCTTATTGGGATTTATGCTGGACTGTGGGTACATCCTCCTACTGAACAAACAGCTCAGCAAAATGTTTCCAGCTCTATAATTTCTAGGAACCACACAGATAACCTCCCAGGAGCCACTATGTCTCCTCCTCCCTCCTCTAAACATGTTTAGGAGTCCATTGACTGCATTTCATCAGTCTAATCCACTGTTATAATTATTTTCTTCCCCCCCCCCACCCCCGCAATCTGTAGCCTCACATACCAGCTTTCTGACTGGGACATGAGCCTACACGGAACCAAATTTGTGGTCCAAACCAGGGAGACCAGAGTGATGATCACTGACCGGGTCTGGAACTCTGCCACAATAGCGTCAAGCTACCCCATTTGTTGTAAACTAAATTCACAGTAGATTGAATACACAGCAATTTGTATTTGGTCGGTACCTAATAAAGTTCAGTTTGCTGCACAACAGGTTCCCAGATTACACAAGTTACCACCACCACCACCACCGAAACCCCCCTCCCCCCCCTCCAATTTAATGGGATGCCACTAACAAGATCCAAAAATAAACTGCGGGGGCGTTTCTCATCAGACAGACTAATACTCAGTAACAATTAAGATGGCCTCCTGTGGAGCATGCTCAGAGCTATTCCAACATTGAAAGGATCTCATTAGACTGCGCTAGTTAGCATGTCTACCTTATCCATGGTTTGGAGATGTGGCAAATGGAAGTCAGGATATTAAAAGCATTCACAAGCAGTTCTGTGTGTGCTTAAAGTAAAAGCTTTTTATATCTCAGCTTCATAGCAAATTGCAATCAACCAATGAAAACTTTAGGAAGCACAACTCGGAACAAAGCTCAACAAAATTATCTCACTCCCAAAAGCGTAGATAGCCTCGTGGGTAGAAATGACAAGTTTATTGTACACAGGATCACAGGCTCAAACTCTGCTCGAGATTGTACTTACAATTACAGTATTTTCAGACACAGATTTAATGTACTCTTTAAAAACAAAAACAGCATATTGCCTATTTCACCCCCTCCCCCCCCCCCATCCCTCCCTCCAAGAATCACTAAAACCATTAAATATATAGGGGGGTAAATTGCCGTCTGCTCTGTTGAGGGCAGATAATTCGAAATCACCACCCGGCAGGAGTCAGAGGGAAGAGCTGGAAATTTCAGCTCCTTAACTATGACACTGTTTCCCAAACGCTCTGGAGTGCTGTTTGAGGCAGTGTAAGGATGGGATCGGTTCGGGAGCAGGGCGATGTCCATCACTGCCCCACTGACCAGGTCAGCGTAGCAATGACAACAGCAGCGCAACGCGAACGTGATGCGTTGCGCTGACACGTCGCGGCGTCCCTCCCCCTCTCTTAAGGGCCTATGTAGAGCCCACTGGGCCAGCAGGGAGAGGTTCGGCTGGGTCAGTGGCCCGGCACCAAAGAGGGGGTGCAAGCAAGCCTGTTGGCGACCCAGCCTAACTAGCGGCCGCCATGGTCGGGTCGACTCAGGAGTCGGCTGACAATTAAAACAAAATGGCGGCCGCACACTCTCCCCTTTAAGGGTGGGAGCACCGCCCAGCCACTGGCAACTTCCCGCCCCGCCAAGCTGTCGGTGGCTGTGCTCCTGCGAGGCAATTTCTTTAATTTGTGTCAACAGTTCAAATATTCAGCTGCACCAAGCAGTTAATTGATTGCTTGTAAAATGCTTTGTATTGAGCACAGCCAATCAGCAATTCTGTACCAAAAGGCAACAGACTGGACAAATGTTATTCAAAACAGCCATGTTTTATGTCATGCCAGAATATTTTTACACTCGATTGGCATTAAAAAGTACCAAAGTATAATTAGCAGTCACTACAAAATAACCACGCTGGTGTCCCGACAGTTCATCGGGCAAATGAGTCACGTGGTTTAGTATGAAGTCATACAATGCTGGAAGCTTCCAGGTGCTGTTGCAGGACTATGCAGAGTTACTCATCATCAGCCGAGGTGGGGATAAAGCAAGAAGAATTGGACATTGTGTCCACATGATGTCTTTTCTCCCTGTGGTTGGGGGGGGGGGGGGGGTTGAAGGGATGAATGCAAATGAATCAGCTAGGGATCCCCTGCTAGGAAGTGAATGTTTGGATGTTGGACAAGGACAGGAAGAGGTTTGGCTCTTGTGCCACAGTCAAATGTCCTGATGCTGCTGATTGCTGAGGCTCCCACGTGAAAAATGGACACTCTGGAGCGGTTGACACTTGTGGGATTGGGGTTAGGAACTAACTGTCCGACAGGGTGGTTGAGGCACATCACATTTAAAAAGGACTTGGATATGCACTTGAAGTACCGTAGCCTACAGGGCTACAGACCCAGGGCTGGAAAGTGGGATTAGGCTGGATAGCTCTTTTTTGGCCGGCACAGACACATTGGACCTTCCTTTTGGCTTCCTTCTGTGCCAAAAATTTCTATTATTCCATTCTATAATGCTGTAGCCATCTGTAGATGACAAGAGATGGAGTGGAAATCACTTCTTTTAAGGTTTCTTTTTTCCTGCCTCCTGCCTACATTGCTGCCATGCCACTGCAGGTTAGTACTGCTTCAAAAGAAAGTCACCTCTGGAGGTGCTCTCCTTTTGCCATCACTTTGCAAACAACTTAAAGCTCTGGCAAATTTCTGCTCTTGCCTTTCAATTTCAGAGTTGAGGGGGGACTGGTCCCATTGGCTCTTCTCAAATCAATGGCAAACGGACCTGGCTGGAATCAGAGGTCGGTGAGCAGTGCTTCCTGTAAACAGTGAATGCACATGCACTTTCCCAGAACACTATTTCGAAGAGGAGCACGGGAGTTCTCCCCAATGTTCTGGCCAATATTTATCCCTCAACCAACATCAAAAAAGCAAATTCTCTCTTCATTATCACCTTGTTTTTTGTGGGAGCTTGCTGTGCACAAATTAGCTGCTGCATTTCCTAAATGACAACAGTGACTACACTTCAAAAGGTACTTCATTGGCTGTAAAGCACTTTGGGACATCCGGTGGTCGTGAAAGGCGCTATATAAAACGCAAGGTTTTCTTTTTTTCTAACTTTTGCTAAAATGCCATTAGCACTATGCTGGCATGTACAATATAAAGCTAGTGGAAGATTGAATGTTGTTCATCTCTTCCTCACAAAAGAGCAACAATTCTAGAAGAATTTGAATCCATGCAGCCAATCAACATTTCTCCAATCATGTGGGTTGGACTTGGTCCTTTGGCACTTTGTTCCTTCACCTCTATTAATAAGTTCCAATTAATGAGCGGGAGAATGAGGCCGAGGCCGAGGCCTAGACCCACTGGCAGCGAGAGCGACCCTGGGAGGAGCCAGAGAAGAGTATAAAAGGAGCAGGAGTGTGAGCGAGGCCCAGACTCACCAGCAGCAGCAGCGAGAGCCGCCCTGGGAGGAGCCTGAGAGAAGAGTACAAAGGAGCGAGAGCACGAGCGAGGCCCAGACTCACCAGCAGCAAGGGAAATAAAAAACACAAGGAGTGACATCACAGGATAGCTGGTAACTGATTGATTGGTAAAGGTCACATCGTTTTTCTTCATTATTCAGAGCCAGGGTCAGTGAGTATCACTTTTTTTTGGTCTGCTGTCTTTTAGTCTTTAAGGGCAGAGGGGTATACTAAAAACTTTAGCTAATTAATCTAATAACTAGGCATGGCAGGGCAGCTCAGTCCCATGGAGTGCACATCCTATGCTATGTGGGAAGTGTTGAACGCTTCATGTAGCCTGGACAACCACATGTGCAGGAAGTGTCGCCAGCTATAGCAACTCGAGCTCCGGGTTTCAGAGCTTGAGCAGCAGCTTGAGTCACTACAGTGCATCCGCCAGGCTGAGAACTTTGTGGATAGCACATTTCTAGAGGTGGCCACCCTGCAGCTTGAGTTTTCAGGCAGAGAGGGAATGGGTGACAGAAGAGGGCGACCAGGTAGGTAGTGCAGGAGTCCCAAGTGCATCTCGCTCTCCAACCTCTGTTACGAATACTGTTGGGAGCGATGGTTCCTCTGGGGAGTGCAGCCAAAGCCAAGCCCAAGGTACCACAGGTGGCTCAGCTGCACGGGGTGAAGGGAAGGAAGAACAATAGTGGCAGGGGATTCGATAGTTCAGGGAGCAGACAGGCGTTTCTGCAGCCATAGACGTGACTCTAAGATGGTATGTTGCCTCCTTGGTGCCAGGGTCAAGGATGTCACCAAGCAGCTGCAGAACATTTGGGGGGTGGGGGAAGAGGGCAACCAGCCAGAAGTTGTGGTCCATATCAGTACCAATAAAATAGGTAGAAAGAGGGATGAGGTCCTGCAGCAGATTTTAGGGAGCTAGGAGAGAGATTAAAAAGCAGGACCTCAAAAGATAGTAATCTCCAGATTACTCCCAGTGCGACGTGCTAGTGAGTACAGAAATTAGGAGGATAGAGCAAATTAATGCGTGGCTGGAGAGATGGTGCAAGAGGGAGGGGTTTAAATTCCTGAGGCATTGGGACAGATTCTGGGGAGGTGGAACCTGTACAAGCTGGACCGTTTACACCTCAACAGAGCCAGGACCAATATTCTCATGGTGGGATTTGCTAGTGTTGTTGGGGAGGGCTTAAACTAGCTTGGCAGGGGGATGGGAATCTGAGAATAGATTCAGAAGGGAGAGAAGCAAAGCTGAAATGGGAAAGCAGAAGTATAAAGTGAATTTGGAAGACAGGAAACGGGCTAGAAAATAGAGAAGGGAGTTTGGCAGTACTAAATGGTATATACTTCAATGCAAGGAGTATAGGGAATAAGGCAGATGAGCCAAGAGCACAGATAAACACTTGGAAGTATGATATTATAGCTATTACTGAGACATGGCTGAAAGAAGGGCAGCTCAACATTCCTGGTTACAGGGTTTTCAGATGGGATAGGCAGAGGGGTAAAGTCGCAGTATTGATTAAAGAAAGAATTACAGCTGTGAGGAGGGATGATGTGTTAGAAGGATCAAATTAGACCATGTGGGTTGAACTGAATAAAAAAAGGAGCGATCGCACTGCTGGGAGTGTACTATAGACCCCAGTCAGAGGGAGATAGAAGAGCAAATATACAGGCAAATTTCAGAGAAGTGCAAAAACTATAGGGCAACAATAGTAGGGGATTTCAACTACCCCAATATTAACTGCGATAACATTAGTGAGAAAGGTAGGGGGTGTGGAATTCCTAAAATGCATTCAGGAAGAACATTTTAATGTAACAAGCCCAACCAGGGAGGGGGTGGTTCTAGACAGTTTTAGGGAATGAAGCTGAGCAGGTGGAAAGGGTATCAGTGGGAGAGCATTTTAGTGTTGGTGATCATAATTCAGTTCGATTTAGGGTAGTTATGGAAAAGGACAAAAATAGACCTGGAATAAAAGTTCTCAATTGGGGAAAGCGCCAATTTTGCTAAGCTGGGATTTAGCCAAACTGGTCTGGAAACAGTTACTTGAAGGTAAATCAGTGTCAGAGCAGTGGGAGGCATTCAAGGAGGAGATCTGAAGGGTTCAGAGCATGTATGTTCCCTTAAAGAAAAAAGGTGGGACTAACAAATCTAGAGTCTCCTGGATGTCAAGGGACATATAGGGTAGGATAAAGAAAAAAAAAGGGAGTCTTATGACAGATACAGAGGGCTCAATACTGCAGAAACTCTAGAGTATAGCAAGTGCAGGAGTGCAATTAAAAAGGAAATTAGCAAAGCAAAAAAGAGAAAACATGAAAAATTTTTGGCAAGTTAAAGAAAGAAAAACCCAAAGATGTTTTATAAATACATTAAGAGTAAGAGGATAACTAAAGACAGAATAGGGCCTATTAAAGACCATAAAGGCAATGTGTGTGTGGAGGCTGAAGTCGTGGCTATAGCTCTGAATGAATACTTTGTGTCTGTGTTCACAAAAGAGAGGGGCAATGCAGACATTGTAATCAAGGACGAGTGTGAAATATTAGATGAAATAAACAGAGATAGGAAGTATTAAGGGGCATAGCAGCTTTGAAAGTGGATAAATTCCCAGGTCCAGATGAAATGTATCCCAGGCAGTTAAGAGAAGCAAGAGGAAATAGCAGAGGCTCTGACTACCATTTTCCAATCCTCTGGCTACATGTGTGGTGCCAGAGGACTGCTAACATTGTAACTTTGTTTTAAAATGGAGAAAGCGATTGATCAAATAATTATAGGCTAGTCAGCCTACCTCAGTGGTGGGAAAATTATTGGAAAAAATTCTGAGGGACAGGATAAATCTTCATTTAGAAAGAAACTGATTAATCAAAGCCAGTCAGCATGGATTTGTTAATGGAAGGTCATGTCTGACTAACTTGACTGAATTTTGAGGTGGTAACAAGGAGGGTTGATAAGGGTAGTGCGTTTGATGTAGTGTATATGGATTTTAGCAAGGCTTTTGATAAGGTCCCATATGGCAGACTGGTCATGAAAGTAAAATGCCCATGGGATCCAGGGCAAAGTGACAAGTTGGATCCAAAATTGGCTCAGAAGCAGGAAGCAAAGGGTAATGGTTGATGGGTGTTTTTGTGACTAGAAGGCCGTTTCCAGTGGGGTTCCTCAGGGCTCAGTACTAGGTCCCTTACTTTTTGTGGTAATCAATGATATAGACTTGAATGTAGGGGGTATGATTAAGAAGTTTGCAGATGATACTAAAATTGGCTGTGTGGTTGATAATGAAATAGAAAGCTGTAGACTGCAGGAAGATATCAATGAACTGGTCAGGTGGGCAGAACAGTGGCAAATGCAATTTAATCTGGAGAAGTGAGAGGTAATGCATTTGGGGAGGGCTAACCAGGCAAGGGAATACACATTAAATGGTAGGGGAACAAAAAGGACCTTGGAGTGCATGTTCACAGATCCCTGAAAGTACCAGGCCAGGTAGATAAGGTGGTTAAGAAGGCATACGGAATGCTTGCCTTTATTAGCCGAGGCATAGGATACAAGAGCAAGGAGATGATGCTTGAACTGTATAAAACACTAGTCAGGCCACAGCTAGAGTATTGCATGCAGTTCTGGTCACCACATTGCAGGAAAGATGTGATTGCGCTAGAGAGGATACAGAGGAGATTGACGAGGATGTTGCCTGGACTGGATAATTTTAGCTATGAGGAAAGATTGGATAGACTGAGTTTGTTTTCTTTGGAACAGAGGAGGCTGAGGGGAGACCTAATTGAGGTTTAAAGAATTATGAGGGGCCGAGGTAGAGTGGATAGGAAGGACCAATTTCCCTTAGAAGAGGGGGCCAACAATCAGGGGGCATAGATTTAAAGTAATTGGTAAGAGGTTTAAGGGGACATTTCTTCATCCATAGGGTGGTGGAGATCTGGAACTCACTACCTCAGAGTGGTAGAGGCAGAAGCCCTCACCACATTTGAAAAGTACTTGGATGTGTACTTGAAGTGCCTTAACCTACAGGACCAAGAGCTGGAAAGTGGGATTGGGCTGGATATGTCGGCCGGCGCAGACACAATGGGCCAAAATGGCCCCCTTCTGTGCTGTAAATTTCTATGAGCTAGAATTTCCTACCCACCCACCAGCACCTAATTGTCACCCAAAAGACCACCAAGACTCCCAAGGTTATCGCCGGCAAAAACGTGCCAAAGAAACAAAAAAATCCGTCCAGCAAAAAAAAAAAGGGTGTTGCATCCCGATTCTCGTCAAAAAAGATGAATTTTGGGTCGATTGGACGGTTCTTACAGAAAATAGATGATAATTAATACATTTACTAAAAATTTATCCTGAGGCTGCAGGTTGGGCCTAGGAGGAGAAAAACAATATTTTTCAAAAAAACAAAGAATCAAACATTCTCAGGACCCTTTTAACTTGAATCACAACAGAATTTTAAAGTAATTAGTAGAAAACCAATTATTTACCTTTTTCTTGCAAAGCTACTCACCTACTGCCCAGCTCTGCTGATTCTCGTGGGTGTTTTTTTAAAAAAAAAAAATACTTACCTACGGGTCACCGCTGAGCCAAATATCACACCAGGGCGATCGGAGGATGGTGCATGCCAGCAGTCCGCTCCCCAGCAGTACCTTGAAACCGCCGGCGTAACTCAGCCGGGTAATTTCTTGCCAGTTATCACCCAAAATGGTTAATACCACCGAGAAACCAGGCGGTGAGCCACTGCAAACTCTAGCCCTCTGATTCTATGATTCTTTAAGGAGGAGTAAAAAGGGCTACCAAGGGGTATAATTTTGCTTACAGTGAGGATCAATGTCATTTGAAATGTCTCCTTCACCATTTATCAACTATTTGCTGAGTAGCTCTAATCAGCTGTGGTTAAGTGTCTTATTTTACTGCAATAGTGAGCAGATATAATTATTGCCTCAGGCAGGAAAAAAGGAGCATTGGATTGGACTAATTCCCTCTCACTTGATAATTATCTCATTATATAAGGAGCAATCTTTTCCGTTGCAGAGAGTGTACGTCTACAAGGTTTGTGTCCGAGTAGAGTCGAAAATATCAACAAAAAAATTACTAAAATAAAGTTTTGTCGATAAGAAAACACATTTAAATGCTCGATTCATGGTTTTGATTAGCATAAGTTGAAAGTATTTTAAAGAATTATTTCTGAAAGGGAAACAGGTTCCAAGATAATGAAAGCAAAATAATTCAGATGCTGGAAACCTGAAATCAAAAACAGAAAATGCTGGAAAAGAGACATGGGTGGTCAGGCAGCATCTGTGGGTAAAAAAGTTTCTTCTGAAATCCCTATTTGATTTCTTGGTGATTGTTACGTTGATGGCCTCTAGTTTTGCTTTTAGTATTTTAATACAGGTATTGCACAGAAGGAGAATTTTGGTTTATAAAATAGACTGATAAATATTTATCATTCACAAAATTCCTCCCGAGAGGATCTCCACGTGCGTAACGTCACTGGAGATTTAAAATTAAAATAAAAATTATTTGTGGGCGTCGCTGGCAAGACCGGCATTTATTGCTCAATCCATAGGAATGAGATATGACTGAGTGGCTTGCTCAGCCACTTCAGAGTCAACCACGTTGGCTGTGGGATTGGAGTCACAGATAAGACCAAGCAAGAATGGCAGGTTTCCTCCCATGGATTACCAATATTTTTTATTTCTAGATTTAATTTTTTTTAAAAAAATAAATTCACATGTTCAAACTGCTACGGTGGTATTCTGGATTATTAGTAATCCATAGGCCTGGACTAGTCCAGTAACAGAACCACTACACTACCATACCCAACTGTCTTTTTAAATTTCAAATTGATTATTGACACCACTGCATCAGCCAATGAGTTGGGAGGCAGGGTGGGACCTATGGCAGCACTTACAGCAGAGTTTATTTTCCACCAAAAAAGTCTATTTTAAGAATAGTCTCCAGGAACTACAACAAACAGAACTCCTGACCGGAACTACAACAAAGTCTCCTGATATAAGCAGGATTGTTTCTCCAGCAAAATGCAATGAGTGGAGGAGTGTTACATAATACACAACATGCAGCCTTTAAATTTATACCGTGATATTATTGTAAACATGATGAAAGACACTGCTGATGGAGGTTACTTACTAAAGTCTGGACTACAGAGATCAAACAGGCTTTCTGCAGTTCTGCTGGAAGGCAGGCAAAATTCTTCCTAGACCAACATTTCACAAAATATTTGGTAATCCACCTGCAAAAAAAATATTGAACAGATTTTTTTTTTTTTTATATAAAGTTGCACTATGCACCTGCAGCTTCACACCAAATAATGAATCATCTTACCTCATACAGGAATTGTAGAGACCATCAATTCCAACCGAGTGAGATAATTGCAGGCATTCCAGAATAGACTGCTGCATTCCAACAACAGGCTGTAAATTAATCAAAAGAAAAGCAATGAGAAAGAAGGCAAACTGAGAATGTGTTTATGGGACACACCAGATATTAAATATGCCTCTCTCCATAATTAGTGCATTGACTATATGACATCTAGACTTCAGCAAATTCTAAATGAAAATGACAGCAAACGGTTCTATTCACAAGCATCTACATGTGGCTGCAATTTCCACTGCAAACTAAGTTAAGGTTGAATTTGATTTCTTGGCAAAACATCATCCCTGGTGTCAAACACATGCTGCTCTATCCTCTGCTCAGCAATACCAAGCAGAGACACATTCCGCAAAAACAGTGGATATCCTATTCACTTCAATCCTCAGCGTTGCTAGAAAATCACAAACTATTGGGAAGAACCAGAATCTGTAAAAGAAAAATGTCCAAATGAAGTCCCAAAGATAAAGTCTATAAATTGGCTTCCATTTTGCATTCTCAGTGT
Source organism: Pristiophorus japonicus (assembly GCF_044704955.1). Taxonomy (NCBI): domain Eukaryota; kingdom Metazoa; phylum Chordata; class Chondrichthyes; family Pristiophoridae; genus Pristiophorus; species Pristiophorus japonicus. The sequence continues at coordinate 26,134,205 of NC_091984.1, read as the reverse complement.
TAGCTTGGTAAAGAATTTTAATGGCATTTTCAGACATCTATTTTTGTAAAGCCTTCAGCGAGTACAGCGAGTGTAACAATTTAAACAGATGCTTATGTAGCTACAAAATCTAACCCTCGTCTACGCCAGCCAACCTATGAGCAGAAAACTGCATCCAGATTTATCACACCCCTAACCCCCACAAAATCAATTACTTTCAAGACTTGGGCTAAATCTGGTCAGAGGTTGTGGTTTAGAAACAAATCCCTCAATCGATGCATACAATTATTGGATCATGCATCGAGCTCTGCATCAAGCACACCAAGTAAGGTATGTGCCCCGATAGTTGGAGCACAATTTAAAACAACTGTGCCAACCAAAGTGGCTGCGATTAAGTGCGCCATGATCTAATTGAATGGTGGAGCAGGCTCGAGGAGCTGAATGGCCGACCCCAGCTCCTGTGTTGCTAAATGAGTTCTGGTAATACTGAAAGCAATGTGGATCAAGGGGATTCCAATTATGCAAGTTCTAAGGAGACCGAAAGCTTTGCAGTTTTCAAGCAATAAATGGCAGGAGTGACAGCAATTAACACTGAGGTGAAAGGAGGTGCACTACACAAATTAAAGGACTGGTGGGAATCCAAGGTGCTAAGTTAGTTAGTGTCAGCAGGAACACAAGGGGAAAGTAAAAAGTAGTGAATTGAAAAAAATCTTAATACCCTAGTGATTTTTGAATCTGAGGAGCCCAACTGCGGTGCTAAACATCACATACGGTTTGAAGAGAGACCAAAGAGAATATTTAGTCCCATTTCTTGGTTTTCAAATTCAGTCTGGATGACTAGCCATAGGGGCACAATTAGGGCCTGCATTTATGCTCTAGGTGATCTGTCCTAGACCAAGGAAACCTTTCAACAACTGTGGTTTCTTATGAATGTGCTGGTTTATTTGTGCATATACTTCGGAGAAGGATTTACTGGGACATTAGATGGGGCGGGGGGAGGGGTTATAAATTGATCACAGTGAGGATTTATTTAACTGAGTCAACATAACAGGAGTCAATTTAGACAGTATGTAGCGTCTACAACTAAACTAGAATGCTCAAGGCTGAGCTCACAGGTACACATCAATATTCATCTTAAAATGAGGTTGCGTGTCAGTCTATTGCCTCAACAGTTCTAATCTCAATCATATTGTGTATTTTTTTTTAAATAAATCCGAGCACCAACCAATCGAGCATATTGGAATACAACAGCCCCACGAAAGAGGAAAAGTGGTTAATCAAAGCTCTGCAAAACCAAGATGCCCTCTGACCAAACTAACGGCACGAATACGGAAAGCCCGAAAAGCCATGAAATAAGATAACATCTTAAAAATGAGAAAGAAAGAACACTTCAAATCAAGCATAAACTGCATTGTTGGACCTCTGCACAATAAGTGCTGTACAAAATAGAACATTACCTTGTGAAAAAACTTGCAATAATCCTTCTTCAGTACATGTAGAACTACCTCCTTCAGTCCATCTAAGTTGTACATATCTGCTAATGAAAGTACGGAACTGAAGGAAAAGAAAGTGTTGAGTTAGCACTAAGATTTACACAATTTATCATCTTCCTTTCATGTTCTATGTTTGGGATTCTCATTACTGCACAAGCTCTCGCTTCACTTAGCAATCTCTAGAATCATTGGCAAAAACAGCACGCATGTAACCAATGGCCCCATAACAATGTCTGTTCATTAATCATAATTTCCAAAAGGATATCCTTGCTGCTGAGTAAAATAGCTGTGATATTGGATGGATGTTGTTAAATAGCTTGGGGTAGAGTTTCTGCTATGGGCACAATCGGCAATCCGGGCGTAAATTGTGCCAAAAATTGCGCTAGTTTTGAGAAGCATTTTCTTCCCTCATGTTTCCGCTCAAACTCATTTGCATAGCACCTAACAAAATCTGCAAAGAACCAATGCAAGCAATCGGGCAACATTTTAGAGCACAATTTTTAAAAAAAAATCTTGTTTTAAAAAAAAAATCCCTTGACATATTTAAGAGTGGTAACGAGGTGCAGTTTGATTAATACAGCTGAAAATGGGTTTATCAGAAAAAATAAGCATTTTAATCAACCACTTGAGTAACCCGATTTTAAATAACTGAAAATGATTTATAAAATGAAACAGAACTATTTGCTAATTATATTGGGGTACAGTAATCAGTGTCTTAGTAAAATGTAACCCCACTTTTTTAAAAAAAGGGGGAGAAAAAACAGGGAATTATAGACCGTTTAGCCCGACATCAGTAGTGGGTAAAATGATGGAATCAATTATTAAGGATGTCATAGCAGCGCATTTGGAAAGAGGTGACATGATAGGTCCAAGTCAGCATGGATTTGTGAAAGGGAAATCATGCTTGACAAATCTTCTGGAATTTTTTTGAGGATGTTTCCAGTAGAGTGGACAAGGGAGCACCAGTTGGTGGTGTATTTGGACTTTCAGTAGGCTTTCGACAAGGTCCCACACAAGAGATTAATGTGCAAAGTTAAAGCACATGTGATTGGGGGGTAGTGTGCTGACGTGGATTGAGAACTGGTTGGCAGGCAGGAAGCAAAGAGTAGGAGTAAATGGGTACTTTTCAGAATGGCAGGCAGTGACTAGTGGGGTACCGCAAGGTTCTGTGCTGGGGCCCCAGCTGTTTACATTGTACATTAATGATTTAAACGAGGGGATTAAATGTAGTATCTCCAAATTTGCGGATGACACTAAGTTGGGTGGCAGTGAGAGCTGCGAGGAGGATGCTATGAAGCTGCAGAGTGACTTGGATAGATTAGGTGAGTGGGCAAATGCATGGCAGATGAAGTATAATGTGGATAAATGTGAGGTAAAAACAGAGAGACAATTATCTGAATGGTGACAGATTAGGAAAAAGGGAGATGCAACGAAATCTGGGTGTCATGGTACATCAGTCATTGAAGGTTGGCATGCAGGTACAGCAGGCGGTTAAGAAAGCAAATGGCATGCTGGCCTTCATAGCGAGGGGATTTGAGTACAGGGGCAGGGAGGTGTTACTACAGTTGTACAGGGCCTTGGTGAGGCCACACCCAGAGTATTGTGTACAGTTTTGGTCCAACTTGAGGAAGGATATTCTTGCTATTGAGGGAGTGCAGTGAAGGTTCACCAGACTGATTCCCGGGATGGCGGGACTGACATATCAAGAAAGACTGGATCAACTGGGCTTGTATTCACTGGAGTTCAGAAGAATGAGAGGGGATCTCAGAAACGTTTAAAATTCTGACGGGTTTAGATAGGTTAGATGCAGGAAGAATGTTCCCAATGTTAGGGAAGTCCAGAACCAGGGGTCACAGTCTAAGGATAAGGGGTAAGCCATTTAAGACTGAGATGAGGAGAAACTTCTTCACCCAGAGAGTGGTGAACCTGTGGAATTCTCTACCACAGAAAGTTGTTGAGGCCAATTCACTAAATATATTCAAAAAGGAGTTAGATGTAGTCCTTACTACTAGGGGGATCAAGGGGTATGGCAAGAAAGCAGGAATGGGGTACTGAAGTTGCATATTCAGCCATGAACTCATTGAATGGCCGTGCAGGCTAGAAGGGCCTACTCCTGGACCTATTTTCTATGTTTCTATGTTTCTAAATTGAAAAAAAATGTTCAAAGACTTTTAAAACACTTATTAGCTGGCTTCTAACAATGTTTTTTTTTTTAAGAACTAGCGCAAACGATTGCGGAAACTCAATTTGCGTTTAAAATTCTGAAATCTGCTCCGCTGGTTTAGCTGATTTCGGGCGAATCGTGCCGAAAAAAACCCACCATAACCAAGCGGAAACTCCAGGCCCTTGTATTTGCTGGACACAAATGGCTCATAATGGAGTTATTTTATAAAAGCTAATAATTAGGAATCTAAAATAATGGCTACAAAAATGGGTAAGTCATCAAAATTGAATTAGAAATATTAATATGGAGGCAGTAGAATTGGTTCTAGTTGCATGCAAGGCTGTGGATCCCCCCTCTTCAGTGCACTGATATTAGCCTCTAGTCATACTCTGGTGCCACATCAGTGTAACGTGATCAGCAACACATACAGCAGACACGCCGTAATGTTCTTCCTGCGAACCAGCCAGAAAGCACTTTTTAAAAATAAAATTGATGCGACAGAGAAATTCGATGTGAAATCCATGAACAAGCTCCACAGCTTTCAATGACCACTGTTGATCCTAATCGTTCCTGAACAAACTCTCAAACCTACAATTGTGCAAACATTTGCTGGTTCCAATACATTAGATCATAGGAACAGGCCATTCAGCCCCTCGAGCCTGTTCCGCCATCCAATATCATGGCTGATCTGCGACCTAACCCCATATACCTGCCTTTGGCCCATATTCCTTAATACCTTTGGTTAACAAAAAGCTAGCAATCACAGACTTAAAATTAACAAATCGATCTCGCATCAATTGCCGTTTTCAGGAGAGAGTTCCAAACTTCTACCATCCTTTGTGTGAAGTGTTTCCCAATTTCACCCCTGAAAGGTCGGACTAATTTTTAGACTATGCTCCCTAGTCCTAGAATCCCTAACCAGCATAAATAATTTCTCTATCTACCCTATCTGTTCCCCTTAATGGCTTGAAAACTTCGATCAGATCATCCCTTAACCTTCTAAATTCTAGGCAATACAACCCTAATTTGTGTAATTTCTCTTTGTAACTTAATCCTTGAAGTCTGAGTATCATTCTGGTACACCTACGCCACACTCCCTCAAAAGGCCAATATAATCTTCCTAAGATGTGGTGCCTAGAACTACTCGCAGTACTCCAGGTACGGTCTAACACCCTCAAAAGCATCCTTGATTAAGTGCAACATCCCCACCGACACCTGGGAGTCCCTGGCCAAAGACCACCCCAAGTGGAGGAAGAGCATCCAGGAGGGCGCTGAGCACCTCGAGTCTCGTTTTCTGCATGCTCTCGGCGACAAGCGCAGGCAGCGGAAGGAGCGTGCGGCAAACCAGACTCCCCACCCACCCTTTCCCTCAACGACTGTCTGTCCCACCTCAGACTGTAGTTCCTGTATTGAACTGTTCAGTCACCCAAGAACTCACTTTTAGCATGGAAGCAAGTCTTCCTCGATTTTGAGGGAATGCCTATGAAGAACCAGGGTTTTGTATAACTGCAGCATAACTTCTACCCTTTTGATTGCACACATACACTGGAGTACATCACAAAGATCTGCATTTGAATCCAACAGAAACCAGACTTGGGAACAGATGAGCAGTTTGGTCTCCTTGTGACAGCACAAAAAAGGAATTAGTGTCAGAATCAGATCAGGATTTCTGATTGGATATCGAGTTAGTTACTTGGTCGATGTACTATTTTGTAAAGTCACTAAGACACGTGGCATCAAGAGGCCAGTTATCTTTGCTACCATTGGATAAGGAAATCTGGATGAACGCCAAGGGGGTCAAATTGGTTCTGTGGGGCAGCAGCACAAAATGGGCAATTCAGCCGGATTTTCCACTCCCACAGTGGAAAAGAAAATTGGGCAGGGTGCAAACGGACAGCTGTTGCCCGTTTCACCCTACTATTCACAATGCAGTTCACCACCCACTTGTTTCAGATTTCAAATTCTAAAACTAACGAGCGCCAAATGTCAAAGGCATTCTCATTTAAACATTCTGCTCCTTTAATTTTCAGAGGTGATTGGCACTTGATCATCTGTGTTTGTTTCCAGTGCCACAGCCAAACTGCTGAAGACCTCAGTTGTGAATCATTTTCTTACACTGAATAGACTCAAGGTGGAAGAGACGGTGAAAATTACTCCAAGAAATTTTTCAAAAACAGTAACATTTGCCAAAGCAGACCCAACACATTACAATTTCAACTAGGTTTTAAAATCATTGAAATTATTTTCATACCATATCGATAACTAAATAGATTGTCAGTTTAAAAATCCTGGCCAATAAACATGCCCATTTCCTGGCTGCTTGCAAGGTTTTTTTCTTCTACCAATTTATGTGCAATATGTGCTTTAAAACCAGAGAATCTAAATTTTGCTTCCTTTTGAAGACAACCAGTCTACTCATTCTGAACAGCAACACCAAGTGAATGTTATACACCAGAGTCAGCAACAACAGTAGGTCAATAGTCTGATAGCACCTCCATAACCATAACGATATGCTGAGCACAAAGTCAGTGAGAAAAGGCCATTTGGTCCATCAAGCCTCACTCCATTCAGCATCATTGCATGATGATTCCATTATAGGCTCTTTTTCCCTCCACCACATGTTGATCCACTACTTTAAAAAGGAGCATCAAGTTCTTTCCTCTACTCCACCAACCCCAACATTTTATTTTGGAAGAAATGTTTTGAATAGGAGAAAGAGCTAGACAGATACTTGCATTAGTGAGATTAACAAATAAAGCTTCATATCAAGGTTCTCAAATATTTTGCATTTCTCCTAAACACATCACAAAAAAATATAGAAAATGTACAAACAGCTTGTTTTCCCCCTAGATCATACTTAAACCAAAAATGAAAAATATTTACCATGGAAAAGTTTCTTTGGGCAAGTCTAAAATGGCTCCATATAAAAAGTTCATCATGATGTCCACCTCCACATGGCTCACACTGTAATTAAAATGCAATCCATCTTTATTGAAAACACTGGAACAGTGATGATTTACAAACACACATTGCACATGTAAAAAAAAAGTCACTTTTCTCATTCCCTGCCTCCCAAAAAAATGATGGGTAGGCAACCCTAGTGGGAAAATGTGAGGTTATCTACTTTGGTAGGAAAAATAGCAAAGCAAAATATTATTTAAATGGAGACTACAGAATGTTGCAGTAGAGGGATCTGGGTGTCCTTGTACATGAAACAAAAGGTTAGTATGCAGGTACAGCAAGAAATTAGAAGGCAAATGGAATGTTGGCCTTTATTGTAAGGGGATGGAGTATAAAAATAGGGAAGTCTTGCTACAAGTGCACAGGGCATTGGTGAGACCGCACCTGGAGTATTGCGTAGAGTTTGGGTCTTATTTAAGGATATACTTGCATTGGAGGCAGTTCAGAGAAGGTTCATGAGGTTGATTCTGGAGATGAAGGGGTTGTCTTACGAGGAAAGGTTGAGCCTGTACTCAGAGTTTAGAATAATAAGAGGTGATCTTATTAAAACATACAAGATTCAAGATTCTGAGAGGGCTTGACAGTAGATGCTCAGAGGAGGTTTCCCCTCATGGGGGAAATCTAGAACTAGGGGGCACAGTTTCAGAATAAGGGATCGCCCATTTAAAACGGAGATGGAGGAATTTCTTCTGTGAGTCGTGAATCTTTGGAATTCTCTACCCCAGAGAGCTGTGGAGGCTGGGTCATTGAATATATTCAAGGCTGAGATGGACAGATTCTTGAACTTATAGTGGAGTTTCATCATAGGCAGTCCCTCAGAATCGAGGAAAACTGGCTTCCACTCTAAAAAGGAATTCTTGGGTGACTGAGTAGTCCAATACGAGAACCACAGTCCGTCACAGGTGGGACAGTCGTTGAGGGAAAGGGTAGTTGGGACAGATTTGCCGCACGCTCTTTCTGCTGCCTGCGCTTGATTTCTGTATGCTCTCGGCAATGAGACTCTAGGTGCTCAGCACCCTCCTGGATGTACTTCCTTCACTTAGGGCAGTCTTTGGCCAGGGACTCCCAGGTGTTGGTGGGAATGTTGCACTTTATCAGGGAGGCTTGGAGGGTGTCCTTGAAATGTTTTCTCTGCCCACCTTTGGCTCGTTTGCCATGAAGGAGTTCAGAGTAGAGTGCTTGCTTTGGGAGTCTCGTGTCAGGCATGCAGACAATGCGGCCTGCGCAGCAGAGCTGATATAGAGTGTGGTCAGTGCTTCAATGCTGGGGATGTTGGCCTGGTCGCATTGGTGCATCTGTCCTCCCAGGAGATTTGCAGGACCTTGCGGAGACATCGTTGGTGGTATTTTTTCAATGACTTGAGGTGTCTACTGTACATGGTCCATGTCTTTGAGCCATACAGGAGGGCGGGTATTACTACAGCCCTGTAGACCATGAGCTTGGTGGCAGATTTGAGGGCCTGGTCTTTGAACACTCTTTTCCCTCAGGCGGCCAAAGGCTGCACTGGCACACTGGAGACGGTGTTGAATCTCGTCGTTAATGTCTGCTCTTGTTGATAAGAGGCTCCAGAGGTATGGGAAATGGTCCATGTTGTCAAGGGCCTCTCCGTGGATCTTGATGACTTTGGCGGGGGGGGGCAGTGCTGTGCGGCAGGGACAGGTTGGTAGAGGACCTTTGTCTTACGGATGTTTAGTGTAAGGCCTACGATTTCGTACGCCTCAATGAATATGTTGACTATGACTTGGAGTTCAACCTCTATGTGCACAGACGCAGGTGTAGTCCACGTACTGTAGCTCGACGAGAGGTTGGGGTGGTCTTGGACCTGGCCTGGAGACGACGAAGGTTGAACAGCTTCCCACTGGTTCTGTAGTTTAGTTCCACTCTGGCGGGGAGCTCAGAGTGAGGTGGGGCATGGCAGCGAGGAAGATTGAGAAGAGGGTTGGCACAATAATGCAGCTCTGCTTGACCCCGGTCCGGACGAGAATTGGGTCTGTAATGGATTCATTGGTAAGGATCACGGCCTGCATAGTAGAGTCTAGGGTTATGGGGAACAGGCAGGAAAGTGGAGGGGAGGACAAGATCAGCTCAGCCATGATCTTATTGAATCTAACCTGCTCCATGGACTCTACCAATGCACCCCCTTAATTGATCCCTTGAGAATGGCTCGAGGCCTTGCTTTATTAGATACATGCTCATGGAGAAGGTTTGCCCTGATGACAGAGTCAAGGCTAGGATCTCACTTTGCTGGAAATTATTCCCTGGCAGTGTCACTGCCACACCGCCTTGCTAACATATTGTATATCCATCAAAGTCCAATTTATGTCCTAACATTTTTTTTGAAATCAAGATATTCTCCAACACAGAATCAGTCACCATTAAATAAAAAGTAATTAAAATATTTAATATAATTCCTTTATTTATCTTACTACCAATTAACGAATATGAAAAATAATTAGCAGCGCCAGTTACAGCATCAATGATCAGTGACTAAATTTGCATGTGTATTGAGTATGCAGTTTTCAAGCCATGATTAAAGCTTTAACCTCGCAGCTTGCAAGCTTCTGCCCACAGCCAACACATTGATGCTGAAATTCAGATTGCACGGGCAAGTGACTTAGGAATCCAAGCACATTCCTGAACCTATCTTTTAAATAAATGTAAGCTGCATCCGATGTATTTTTGCTCAAAGGGAAATGCAGATACATTACTAATGATGCCTTAATGAATATATTTACATAAAAATCACCAAGACTATATATCCTAGGTCATGTCATCACTGATGGCTGCTAGGCCTTTTGCCAGTTTAGATGTTTGAACTGCCGAGATGAGTTACAATTAACAAAATAACAGTCGTATACTGTTCAGTTCATGCTTCTTGGATGTTTTTCATTGAATCCGTAGACATCAGCTAGAAAGGTGACAAGAGAATGAAATCATTTACAAGGCACTGAGCACTCAGTGCAAGCAGATATTTTAAAATGCTTCACATTTGCAGAGATCTTTTGGAGCATATAGTTGGAACTGTCTGCTGCCTTAGTATCCAGTTTCGTCAAAGCTACAGATCATAGTTAATATTAGTGACACAGCTACAGATTATGTTATGTATTTATGCGGTCAGAAAAAAAGAGGCGCAATAAATAATGGACAGAAATAAAAGGGAATGTGAACTCTATCCAACATAAAGGGGAAAGTACTGGAAATACGCAGCAGAGCCACCACCATCCAAAAAGAGAAAGAAAAAAAAAAAAGAGGTTAACATTTGGGTGTAGGCCCTTAATCAGAATTGAACGCTAAGGTAAGTGAGCCCCTTTGTAGGTCTGACCAAAAGAAGAAGAGGACAGAAAAGATACAATACAAATTTCCCTACATTACAACAGTGACTACACTTCAAAAAGGACTTCATTTGCTGTCAAGTGCTTTGGGATGTCCTGAGGCTGTGAAAGATGCAAGTTTTTTTTTCTTTATACGAATTACTACCACAAAGAAGCAGTTAATGGGCTTAGTAGCCTGTAAGGAGGTTTTAAAAAGCTGGAAAGAAGTGAAAATGCTGCATTAAGTACAAAGATAATCTCAACAAGGCAGTGAAAATACATTAGACAGACAAAAGGGTAGGATAAAGAGAGTTCCAAAATGTAAGGGGATGAGGTGGATAAGAGAAAAGGCAAGGACAAGAGAGGCAGCCAAGCTCTAAAGTCAATGTTCATCCAAAAGCCCGCAGAGCACCCAGGAAGAGGAGGAGATAATGGGGGGTGGAAATTGCGATTGGAGGCATCCTTCGTATGAACACCTCAGACTCAAAAAAAAAAAAAATGAAAGCACCTGGTGGCTCCGGAGGAACGTAGGATTCCGGTCGGAGACCTAGATTCGCTGCACATGAGAAGATGCCTTTCAGGTACGTACATATGTACATGCTGGAGTCACGTGGGCCTGGACCACTACGAGAGGGGATCTCATAGAAACATAAAAAATTCTGATGGGACTAGACAGGTTAGATGCAGGAAGAATGTTCCCGATGTTGGGGAAGTCCAGAACCAGGGGACATTGTCTTAGGATAAGGGGTAGGTCATTTAGGACTGAGATGAGGAGAAACTTCTTCACGGATTTTTAACCTGTGGAATTCCCTACCGCAGAGAGTTGTTGATGCCAATTCATTGGATATATTCAAGAGGGAGGTAGATGTGGCCCTTATGGCTAAAGGTATCAAGGGACTTGGAGAGAAAGCAGGAAAGGGGTACTGAGGGAATGATCAGCCATGATCTTATTGAATGGCGGTGCAGGCTCGAAGGGCTGAATGGCCTACTCCTGCACCTATTTTCTATGTTTCTATGCGAATCACTATGCAGTATTCTTATTGATAAAAATGAGAACTCAGTAATGGGAACTCGTACAAACTATGAGAATAACCCCCTAAAATATCGAATAAATAAAACAAAACATCTCCTATTTAAAATTAATTGAAATTAATGTAATCAAATGCTTTAGAAAAAAATATATTTTTGGGGTGTTTTAATAGGGTTAAAAATAAACTTGCCTTAATGGACAGGGTTTTTAATATAAAAGTGTGTTTAAATTTAATTTTATATATTTTAAAAACGTTATGCTGGTAAAAGTAAGCTACGCGCCTGCTTTTACCAGAGTGTAAAAGTTTGCAGGACATTCACTGGGCATAAGTTGGGCAAATAGCCCAATCTTTCCCGCGCGGATGTCTTTCTCCTAGGGATGCGGAGGATCGGTTGAGAAACTGACAGATCGGAAAAGCCGGTTTTCGGCGTGTGCACATGGCATCCCGAAAGCTGGCTTTTGCGAGGCCTCACCGGGTCCGTGCACACTTCGTACACACCCGGCGAGGCTGGAATTTTTGGCCCATCAATCCTCAAGTCTGCACTCGGGTTGGTTGGAGCACTGCAGAAGGCAGAGTAGGAATGAAAGGACAAATTGAAGTATGAGCTCCAGAGGTGTCAGGATCTCTTCTGTAGAAGGAAAAGTTGTTCAGGGAAACAGTCACTCCATCTGCATTTGACTCTCCTCAATGTGAAGACATGGGAAAAACAGGGGAAATCATATTGTACAGTATTATTTTAAACAGGTTAAAGCCTGTTGGAATTGCAGACTAAAGGTATTTCATATGAACGTGATAAGCATTGATATGCTAATATTACACAGCATGCTTTCATCTATTCATCTTTGTACTGGAAACTGCAATACCTTTTATTTTATTATGCATTGAGAATATCAAAACAATTTTTCAAACATTCATTAGTACCCTTGAATGGTCACCAGTACTTGCTGCTTCTGTACCACAAAGACAGAGTGGAATATCACTCGAACAGTGCTCTGCTTTCCTTCAATTTTCTTTTTTTGGGGGAGTAAAATTAAAGCCAAATATTTTCTTTATGAATTTGATATAAAGTTTTGTTTAAATATTTTCAATGTGACCCAAGTAAAAGACTTGGATTTATATAGCGCCTTTCACAATCATCATCCATCATCGGCAGTCCCTCGGAATCGAGGAAGACTTTCTTCCACCCCTGAAGGGTGTCCTTAGGTGGCTGAACAGTCCAATGCAAGAGCCACATACTGTCACAGGTGGGACAGATAGTCGTTGAGGGTAAGGGAGGGTGGGATAGATTTGCCACACGTACTTTCCACTGCCTGCGCTTGATTTCTACATGCTCTCGGCAATGAGACTCAAGGTGCTCAGAGCCCTCCTGGATGCACTTCCTCCACTTAGGGCAGTCTTTGGCCAGGGACTCCCAAGTGTCAGAGGGGATGTCGCACTTTATCAGGAAGGCTTTGAGGATGTCCTTGTAACATTTCCTCTGCCCACCTTTGGCTCGTTCGCCGTGAAGGAGTTCTGAGTAGAGAGCTTGCTTTGGGAGTCTCGTGTCTGGCATGCGGACAATGTGGCCTGCCCAGCAGAGCTGATCAAGTGTGGTCAGTGCTTCAATGCTGGGGATGATGGCCTGGTCGAGGATGCTAATGTCGGTGCATCTGTCCTCCCAGGTAATTTGTAGGATCTTGGAGATATCGTTGGTGGTATTTCGCCAGCGACTTGGTATCTACTGTATATGGTTCATGTCTCTGACCCATACAGGAGGGTATTACTACAGCCCTGTAGACCATGAGCTTGGTGGCAGATTTGAGGGCCTGGTCTTTGAACACTTTTCCCTCAGGCGGCCAAAGGCTGCACTGGCGCACTGGAGGCAGTGTTGAATCTCATCATCAACGTCTGCTCTTGTTGGAGGTTCCCGAGGTATGGGAAATGGCCCACTTTGTCCAGGGCTACGCAATGGATCTTGCTGACTTGGAGGGGGGGGGGGGGGCAGGGAAGGGGGACAGTGCTGTGCGGCAAGGACAGGCTGGTAGAGGACCTTTGTCTTACGGATGTTTAGTGTCAGGCCTATGCTTTCGTTTGCCTCAGTAAATACGTCGACTATGTCCTGGAGTTCAGTCTGTGTGTGCAGACGTCGTCCACGTAATGTAACTGGACGACAGAGGTTGGGGTGGTCTTGGATCTGGCCTGGAGAAGACAAAGGTTGAACAGGTTCCCACTGGTTCTGTAGTTTAGTTCCACTCCAGCGGGGAGCTTGTTGACGGAGGTGGAGCATGGTAGCGAGGAAGATTGAGAAGAGGGTTGGGGCGATGATACAGCCCTGTTTGACCTTGGTCCAGGCATGCATTGGGTCTGTAATGGATCCGTTGGTAAGGATCACAGCCTGCATGTCGTCATGGAGCAGGCGGAGGATGTTGACGAACTTTTGGGGGCATCTGAAACGGAGGAGGGCGCTCCATAGACCCTCGCGGTTGACAGTGTCAAAGGTCTTTGTAGGGTCGAAGGCAGCCATGTATAAAGGCCGTCGCTGTTCCCTGCAAAAATCATGTCCATTGTGCCCCTTAAGGGACGAAATCCACACTGATCCCGGGAGGAGCTCCTCGGTCACAGGGAGAAGACAATTGAGGAGGACTCTAGCGACGACTTTCCTAGTGGCTGATAACGGAGATTCCTCTGTAGTTGCCATAGTCAGACTTTCCCCTTTTTTTTTTTAAAAAGATGGTCACGATCACTGCATGAGATCTCCCGGCATGCTCTCCTCCCTCCAGATGAGAGAGAGGCGAGGTCATGTATTCACGCCAACCATCAGGCATCTCAAACGCTTTACATAATTGAAGCAATTTTGAAGTGTAGTCACTGTTGCATGTAGGAAACGTGACAGCAAATTTGTGCATAAGCAAGCTCCCACAAACAGCAATGTGATAATGACCAGCTCATTTATTTTTGTATTATGTTGATTGAGGGATAAATATTGGCCACAGGACACCAGGGATAACTCCCCTGTTCTTCTTCGAAATAGTGCTATGTGATCTTTTAAGTCCACTTGAGAGCGCAGACGGGGCCTCGGTTTAACGTCTTGTCCGAAAGATGGCACCTCGGACAGTACAGTGCTCCCTCAGTACTGCACTGGAGTGTCAACCTAGATTTTTCCCCCCCTGGAGTGGGACTTGAACCCACAACCTTCTGACTCAAAGGAGAGAGAGAGTGCTGCCCACTGAGCCTCAGTTGATACTAGACACTATTAGGAGATGTTGTACATTTAAGCTTTAAAATGTCCTTCAGTAATCATCACTGCCTGCTTGTTGTCATACCTACCCAGCAAGAGTGATGGATTTCTGAAAGCTTTCTGCCCAATTGCCACTTAGCATAGCTGTAAAATAACTGGAGCGAGCACACAGGATGGCCCTGGAAGACAGAACACATGAAAGTCTTCACGACAATCCAAATGTTGTAACATTAAAGTTGGTTAATTTTTTTTTTGAAAGTTCTTAATAAATTTTTTACACAAACATTTTAGTGCAATGTTACATAATGAACTAATTTATACAAGCAGAAAATGTACAATTAAATTACTTATTTTCACATCAATTATTTTAAGAAATCAAAAGATGGCATGAACAGCCCAGTAGTTACATTGCTGCAGCATTATATCTCTAATTGGAAAAGTAATGTCCAAATCTTAAATCGGAAGAGGTGGTAAGAAGCAAAGGTCAGACGTTGCTTCCAGTCTAGCTCAAGTACAGGCTTTGCTATGGAAACTAAAATGATCAGAAAACAAAAAATTCCAAAGTACTGAAAAGTAGATATTTTACAAAATTTGCGAAACCTGTGGAGATATGAATGTCTACGTATAATTACTCATGCTGCAATATCAACCAATTTCATTCACAACAACTCTGCAGATGTAATTGTGCACACACACAGTTGGAACGCTGAAGGAAAATCTTGACATTTAGGTTTGACTACCTCGAGCCACATTAATATATTGGCAAAAAAGGCATGCAATGTTTCTCGGTTAGTTCTTTAGTTCACTTCATGCCCATTTGTAAAAATATTCTGGCATGATTATACAATACCTGTGTGCTTGAAAAATTCTATTCTCAACAAGAAGAGTTATGTCAGGAGAACATCCTTCCTTATATAGGGATAACAGATCAGCACCCAGCACAGATGCTGGCTCTGGTGTAGGATCATCTGTTCGAGACAACATGAAAATGTATTACAGAAGTTAGTTCCATTTTTGCATTAATGAAGACATCATAGCACAATTTTTTTGCTTTTTTTGAGGTTCATTTCACAAACTGTTTACCGGAACACAAGCAGAAAACCAGGGTGTGTGTGCGGGGGTGTTCCCATCAGTGGTGGAGCAGAGGGAGAGATGCACAGAAAGCCAGCGTCAGTAGCTGGGGTCAGGATGGGGGTGGGACTGTAGAAGTAGGGTGAGGAGAAACAGTGACGGGATTATGATAACCGTAAATTTGAGGGACCAGAAGTCAGTGAAGAATGGGACAATGGCCAGGCAAGATTAGTGCAGCCGAGATTGCAGTTGGCAGAGGTCTCAGCAGGTCGGGATTTATAGCAGGTGGAGGAGATCAGGTAGCCAAAGTTGAAGAAAGGGAGAGAGTCCAGACACCATCATCACAAATGTATCAATAGGGTTTGAGGAGCAGCAGAAAGGAGGTAGAGGCAGAGCAGGCAATTTTGCAAAGGTGAAAGTAAGCAGTCTTCATGATGGAAGATGAGCTCTGGATCAAACACGGTGCAGTGCGCCCAAGTTAGCAGCCAAGAGGGAGATGGAGTCAGTGGCTAGGGAACAGAGGAGCTAACTATTTGTACTAGTATTCCTGGTGTCCTGCTGCGTGAGCACGCATTGGACTCCGCCCCCTTTGAACATGGCCCCTCGATTAGGTCACGCATGCACAGTGCGACGCACGAGGAAGCCGGGGGGTGGGGGGGGGGGGGGGGAAGAGAAAGAGGAAGAGGAAGGAGGAGGAGGAAAACTGTCTATTTCTGTCGTAAATTTATTCAATGTCCCAGCTTCCACAGCTCTCCTGAGGGTTGTTGATCTGTGGAATTTGCTGCCTCGAAGAAATTTCTCCTCATCTCTTAAATGGGCGGCCCCTTATTCCAAGATCGTGTCCTCTAGTTCTAGTTTCCCCCACCAGTGGAAGCATCCTCTCTGCATCCACCCGGTCAAGCCCCCTCAATCTTATACATCTCGATAAGATCACCTCTCAATCTTCTGAATTCCAATGAGTAAAGGCCCAACCTACTCAACCTTTCCTCATAAGTCAACCCCTCATCCCCAGAATCAATCTAGTGAACCATCTCTGCACTGCCTCCAAAGTTTATCCTTTCGTAAATATGGAAACCAAAATTGCATGCAGTATTCCAGGTGTGGCCTCATCAATACCTTATATAGCTGTAGTAAGACTTCCTTGCTTTTATACTCCACCCCCTTTGCAATAAAGGCCAAGATACTATTGCCCTTCCTGACCACTTGCTGTACCTGTATACTATCCTTTTGCATTTCATGCACAAGTACCCCCAGGTTCTGCTGTACTGCGGCACTTTGCAATCTTTCGCCATTTAAATAATAACTTGCTTTTTATTTTTTTTTCTGCCAAAGTGCATGACCTCACACTTTCCCACATTATACTCCATCTGCCACTCACTTAGCCTGTCTATGTCCTTTTGCAGATTTTTTGTGTCCTCCTCACACGTTGCTTTTCCTCCCATCTTTGTATCGTCAGCAAACTTGGCTACGTTACACTCAGTCCCTTCTTCCAAGTCATTAATATAGATTGTAAATAGTTGGAAGCTGACTGTTCTTTATAGACTAGGTTACCAAGGGACAGCATTTAGCTGAAGGGGAGAAGGTTTGTGTGGGGGGGGGGGGGGGCAAGATGAAATCTGCAGATTTAATAAAAACTTTAAAACAAATTTTTAAAAAAAGGTCTGAAGTACTTTCTTAATGAGGAACTAACTTTTCTATATCATATATAATGCAAAGAAAAGATGAAAAGCAAAACTTTAAAAGCCCATAGAATTTTAGGAGTGCAAGAAAGCAGTGAGTTGGGCAGGTTGGGGAAGAGACAAATGGAAAAGAACTTGCTGATTTAGTAGTCACCCACCTTCAAATACAGTTTCACACTTTTCTTCTATATCCTCAAGCATATCAAACATTCCATCAGGCATGTCATCCTCCAACAGGCTTGAGGTCAACATCTCTTCATTTAGTCCAGAGGACCCGTCATCAGGAAGAGGCCAACTAGATGGCATGTTCCCATCAACACCTTTTCCATTGCACATTACAACATTATGAAAATTAGCACTATTGATAGAGAGATTGTGGTCTTCCGTCAATCTTGCTCCATTGTGCTCTTTGTTCAGAAGCAGCTCTTCTTCCAGATGACTCACTTTTCGATTGGCTGTATAAACTTGCCTATTGCAGAAGGAAAAAATGGAAACAATTTGACAAATGGCATTATCTCGCAGGTCTCTGCATGTTACAACAACATGCACCTAATCACCTTCCTGTGAATACAAAGACTACACAGGGACCTCTGCGATATAAATCATACCCGGATAATTAACACTGCCAACCGTTATCGTCAGCAGCACAGGAGAGATATAAATCATTTTCCACAGTTCTTAATATACTCAGCACGCATTGAGTAGGCCAGGATGAAAAGAGCTGGGTAAAGTATATACAATTTAACTGCCCTGATAACACATTCAATTCATCTATTAAACGTCTTGTGCGTGCATGCACTTCCTGTTGCCATGATTTTCAGTCATGTTTTTATGTTATAATTTTACATTGAAATAATGTTTCAATAGATAAAAAGCAAAATACTGCAGAGGCTGGAAAGCTTAAAACAAATGTCTGCCATCTTAGACCTGAAGTGGCAACTGGCCAGCTCCGGTTTCTCCATAGATGCTAACTGACCTGCTGCGCATTTACAACTATTCTGGTTTTATCTTTTTATAAACACTTAGAATGGAATCTGTGCATGTCTATCTAACTATTCATCAACTGAGTGAACATGATGGGCAAATTACTGCTATCCATTAATCATAACCACATTTTAACCTCTACACTGCCATAGCTTGGTCTAAAACAAGATGTATGTACCTGTACTGAGTGTACCATTGCTTTAAATTCACTCAGTATTAGTTTCAGTTGGTATCTATTCAGGGATTTTATAAAAGATATATATTTTCTTTTAAAAACAGAGCACTGGTGGCATTAAAGGGACTAAACTATCGGAGCTGTCAAGCCCAACAATTTAAGGGAACTGAATCAACATTAGTAAGATTAATTCAGTCATCAATTCGAGTTGTTCAAAAAACCATATCATTTCAACTGTAGAAGCCAACTGCATTCAGATACACAGTCAGGCTCAATTCAACAATTATCACTGCAGACCATTTAAAACGCAGGAATATTCTTTTTTAAAAAACGGAGATTTGTTTAATAAAAGCAATCCTTACAACTACTTGACTTTAAAAATCTATGTTATCCTCTCCAATTATACCGCTTTAGTATTTCTTTGTAATAGTCTTGTCCACTGCTCACATTTCCCATACTTGGTCATTTCTATTTTTAGAAATAAAAGCATCCTGTACTCTGCCATGTAGTACAAGTATCAGTTTCTGAAAGGGACATATTTAGAATTAGCTCTTCCAGATCCATGCAGTGCATCTACCCTGCTCCCCCACACCAGTTTACAAGTTTAATTTAAATGTCAATAATTTCTCACACTGTAGCTTTTTCAGTACCTCACCTTGGAGATCCTGTCTGGCAAGCTAACCACGAATTTATGTCCCATCACCAAACTCCCTACAGATTTATAAACCTACTGAAAGGCAGTAGCCAACCTTCAGTTTCAGATTTATTTAGCACTATATAGTTTCGACTGGCAATGGGTAGCTCCTTGCACGGTTTCAACATCAGCTGTCTCCCATGGACTTCCCACAGGTCATGTGAAGGATTGGAGTTCAATCAAAATGGTAGTAAATGTTGGTTTACATGTGCAAAATCTGCAATTTAATACATCAAGTAATATAATCCACTGCATGTACTTTTCCAAAGTAAAACAAAAAATAATTCTTCCCAAAACTCAAATGTGGAACAGCATATGGCAGTTCTGAATGAGCAGCTTTTGTGTCAGCTATTAAAGGCCACTTCCTCCGATTCAATCACATCACTATTTTGTTCTAGTGTTTACATGTTAAAAACATGTGTTCCTTACAGTCATGGGGGGGGGGGGGGGGGGGGGGGGGGGGGGAAAAGAGAGAAAGAGAAAGGGAGAGTAAAGAGAAACTAAGTGAGGCTAGGTGAGTGGGCAAAAATTTGGCAGATGGAGTATAATGTTGGAAAGTGTGAGGTCATGCACTTTAGCAGGAAAAAAAAAATCAAAGAGCAAGTTCGTTAGATATATTCAAATGGGAGTTAGATGTGGCCCTTACAGCTAAAGGGATCAAGGGGTATGGAGAGAAAGCAGGAATGAGGTACTGAAGTTGCATGATTATACTGAATGGTGGTGCAGGCTCAAAGGGCCGAATAGCCTACTCCTGCATCTATTTTCTATGTCATTATTTAAATGGAGAAAGATTGCAAAGTGCCACAGTACAGCGGGACCTGGGGGTACTTGTGCATGAAACACAAAAGGATAGTATGCAGGTACAGCAAGTGATCAGGAAGGCCAATGGTATCTTGGCCTTTATTGCAATGGGGATGGAGTATAAAAGCAGGGAAGTCTTGCTACAACTATATAAAAAAAGGTATTAGTGAGGTCACACGTGGAATACTGCGTGCAGTTTTGGTTTCCATTTTTATGAAAGGATATAGTTGCTTTGGAGGCAGTTCAGAGAAGGTTCACTAGGTTGATTCCGGGGATGAAGAGGTTGACTTGTGAGGAAAGATAGAGTAGGTTGAGCCTCTACTCATTGGAATTCAGAAGAATGAGAGGTGATCTTATCGAGATGTATAAGATTATGAGGGGGCTTGACAAGGTGGATGCAGAGAGGATGTTTCCACTGACAGGGGAGACTAGAACTAGAGGGCACGATCTTAGAATATGGGGCCAATCATTTAAAACAGATGAGGAGAAATTTCTTCCAAGAGTTGTTAATTTGTGGAATTCGTTGCCTCAGAGAGCTGTGGAAGCTGGAACATTAAATAAATTTTAAGACAGAAATAGACAGTTTCTGAAACGATAAGGGGATAAGGGGTTATAGGGAGTGGGCGAGGAAGTGGAGCTGAGTCCATGATCAGATTAGCCATGATCTTATTAAATGGCAGAGCAGTCTCAAGGGGCCGTCTGGCCTACTCCTATTCCTTATGTTCTTATGTTCTAAAACATTTGCAGCTCAAGTGCCAGCCTTGACTCAGTGGCAACACTCTTACCTTGGAGTCAGTAGGCCAAGGGTTCAAGGCTCAACCCAGAATCTAGACTTATACCTAGGCTGAGGTAGCACCATACAGTCAGACATGCCGTCTTTCAGATCAGATGTCACACCAAAGCTTCATCTGCCTTCGCAGGTGGATGTAAAAGATCCAAGGACACTATTCAAAGAAGTGTTTATCCCTCAATCAACATCAGTATAAATTTATCTGGGGCTTTGCTGTGCACAAATTGACATTTCTCTACTTTACAACAGCCACTATACTTCAAAAGTACTTCATTGCCTCTGAAGTGTTTGGAATGTGAAAGACGCTATACAAATGCAAAGCTTTTCATTGTATTTAAAACATGCCATTCACATTCTAATTTTCCCTTTTCAATACGTAGTTGTACAGCCATTCGAGCAAGACAAGTGGAGATGTCGCGGCCTGAAATTTGGTTGCCGTCAGATGCAACTAGTAGCAGGAAACCTTCCACACCAGTCCCATACACAAAGCATGATTTCCTCCATAATACAAGGGAATCTATATGAACATTGTAATCTCCTGGACTGAGGTTTGGCTAATGTGCCCCCCCCCCACTCCTCTCCCTCCTTCTTCCCCCTCCCCCTCTCCCTCTCCCTCTCCCTCTCCCTCTCCCTCTCCCTCTCCCTCTCCCTCTCCCTCTCCCTCTCCCTCCATTATGAGATCCAGCCTGCAATTCCTAACTGTGGAGAAGCTCCCAGAAGACATAGTTGACATAGTCACAAACAATACAAGTGTCATATACTCTGAAAAACAGATGTGGAAGAAGAAACACAACTTATTTATAGTTAGTCACTTTGAGTCTCATCATTAATATAGTTTTAAAAGCAAAACCGTTGGGACAGAAATAAGATGCATTATTTGTAGTTGGTTTAATTCCTATGATTATGAATACTTTTTGAATGGATAGTGAAGTGCCGTTGAGGCCACATTGAACAAGGAACACAACATTGAGCTGATTAGATTATAAACAGTTGAAATTGAGACTGCTGAAGTTCCATGGGACACCAGGTATATTTATCAGGTGGTAGTTTGGCCTCCTCATGCTGTTAAGGTGCAGTAATTGATCCTTCCCTTTGCTCTACCCCACCCCCCCCCACCCACCAGCTAAACAACTTCATCAGGCACTGACTCCATCCTCGCTCCCCAACTTCTGTCTGAGGCTGAACCACATTGTTCACAATCTTGGTGTCATATTGGACCCTGAAATGAGTTTTTGATCACACAGCCGCAATATAACTAAGACGGCCTATTTCCACCTCCGTAACATCACCCATCTCCTCCCTTGCCTCAGCTCATTCGCTGCTGAACGCACTCCTGGCTGGCCTCCCATATTCTACCCTATGTAAACTAGGGGTGATCCAAAACTCTGCTGCCCGTGTCGTAACTTGCACCAAGTCCTGTTTACCCATCACTCCTGTGTTAGTTGACCTACATTGGCTCCCGGTTAAGCAATGCCTCGATTTCCAAATTCTCATCGCTTCCAAATCCCTCCATAGCCTCGCCCCTCTCCATCTCGAATCTCCTCCAACACCCCTCCCCTCCCCGCCCGAATCTCCTCCAACCCCTCCCCCCACGAGATGTCTGCGCTCCTTTAATTCTACCCTCGAGCTCCCTGATTATAATCGCTCATCTATTGGTGGCCGTGCCTTCTGTTGCCCTTCTAGGCCCCAAGTTCTGGAATTCCCTGCCTAAATCTCTCTGCCCCTCTTTCCTCCTTCAAGACACTCCTTAAAACCTACCTGTTTGACCAAGCTTTTGGTCACCAGCCCCAATTTCTCCTTATGTGGCTCGGTGTCAAATTTTGTGTCTCTCAATATGCCTTGGGAAGCACCTTGGGACGTTTCACTATGTTTAAAGGCGCTATATAAATACAAGTTGTTAAGTAAAGATAACATTTAAAAAAATGCAAAATGGATGTGGATCATAATATTTTTGCAAGGGGTCACAGTCTAAGGATAAGGGGTAAGCCATTTAGGACCGAGATGAGGAGAAACTTCTTCACTCAGAATTGTGAACCTATGGAATTCTCTACCACAGAAAGTTGAGGCCAGTTCGTTAGATATATTCAAAAGGGAGTTAGATGTGGCCCTTATGACTAAAGGGATCAAGGTATTGAGAGAAAGCATGAAGTTGCATGATCAGCATTGTTGAATAGTGGCGCAGGCTCGAAGGGCCGAATGACCTAGTCCTGCACCTATTTTTTATGTTTCTACAGATTTAAAAATACATTTTAAAATCCCCTCTTAAAAAAAAAAGGAAATAAATTTGCTGAGCATTTCTGAATTTGAACAATTTGCCATTATATAAATTGTACAATTCACCAGAGTCTGAAGGATGTGGGCTCATGTCCCACTCCAGGGACTTGAGCACAAAAGTCTAGGCTGACATTCCAGTGCAGTGCTGCACTGTCAGAGGTGCCATCTTTCGGATGAGACGTTAAACCGAGGCCTCGTCTGCCCCCTCAGGTGGACGCAAAAGATCCCATGACACTATTTCGAAGAGCAGGGGAGTTATCCCGGTGTCCTGCCCAATATTTATCCCTCAGTCAACATAACAAAAACAGCTTATCTGGTCCTCATCACGTTGCTGTTTGTGGGAGCAAATTGGCTGCTGCATTTCCCACATTACAACAGTGACAATACTTCAAAAAGTACTTCATTGGCTGTAAAGTGCTTTGTGATGTCCTGTGGTCGTGAAAGAATATATAAATGCAAGTCTTTCTTCCTTTCAATTAAAAAAAAAAGTTAACCAGCAGGATTTTTTCCCTTGTAAATGTAGGTCATAGATTGTAAATTATGCCTTCCCACGGGTCACTGAATCCATGCATGGTTTTATCTGAATAGATGCAATTAAGGAGCTGAATGATTTTTGACATACAGCCAGTGTACAAATAGGATAATGCCCCTGAACCATTTTACGGCTCCATTATTCAGATCTTTACAATTGGTTTTCACTCGCTTTTAAAAACTAGAATGCAATCAAATCAGGCGGAATCTATCCACTACTACTGATGCAGCAGTTCCACATCAGATTGTGCATCATTCACCAATCAGACATGGCTTCAGCGTAAGATGCATTTTCTTTCTACTGGAATGCTCAGATTTTTAAAAAAAAAGTTAGCCTAAAGCAAATTCAGTGCTTCAAAAAAAAAACTTAAATTATGCAACTGAATCAAGGAACTTTATACTTTTTAAGTACATAAAAAATAGGAGCACGAGTAGGCCATTTGGCCCCTCGAGCCTGCTCTGCCATTTAATAAGATCATGGCTGATCTGATCATGGACTCAGCTCCACTTCCCTGCCTGCTCCTCATAACCCTTATTGCTCAAAAATCTGACTATCTCCACCTTAAGTATATTCAATGACCCAGCCTCCACAGCTCTCTGGGGTAGAGAATTCCACAGATTTACAATCCTCAGAAGAAATTCTTCCTCATCAGTTTTAAGTGGGCAGCCCCTTATTCTGAGACTATGTCCCCTAGTTTTAGTTTCCCCCATGAGTGGAAATATCCTTTCGGCATCCACCTTGTTGAGCCCCCTCATTATCTTATATGTTTCGATAAGATCACCTCTGATTCTTCTGAACTCCAATGAGTAGAGGCCCAACCTACTCAACCCATCTTCATAAGTCAATCCCCTCATCTCCGGAATCAACCTAGTGAACCTTCTCTGAACAGCCTTCAATGCAAGTATATCCTTCCTTAAATGCGACCATAACTGTACGCAGTACTCTAGGTGTGGTCTCACCAATACCCTGTACAGTTGTAGCAGGATTTCTCTGCTTTTATATTCTATCCTCCTTGCATTAAAGGCCAATATTCCATTGGCCTTCCTGATTACTTGCTGTACCTGCATACTAACTGTGTTTCATGCACAAGGACTCCCAGGTCCCTCTATACTGCAGCACTTTGCAATTTTTCTCCATTTAAATTATAATTTGCTTTTCTATTTTTTCTGCCAAAATGGATAACCTCACATTTTCCCACGTTATACTCATCTGCCAAATTTTTGCCCACTCACTTAGCCTGTCGATAATATCCCTTTGCAGATTTTGTGCCCTCCTCACAATTTGCTTTCCCACCCATCTTTGTATCATCAGTAAACGTGGCTCCATTACACTCAGTCCTGTCATCAAAGAATTAATATAGATTGTAAATAGTTGAGGCCCCAGCACCGATCCGTCGCACTCCACTAGTTACTGTTTACCAACTGGAAAATGACCCATTTATCCCGACTGTTTTCTGTTAGTTATCCACCCTGCTCATTACATCCTCAAAGAACTCTAGCAAATTTGTCAAACATGATTTCCCTTTCATAAAAGCATGGTGACTCTGCTTGATTTGGAAAAGCATAATTCAATGTCCTGCTACTGCTTCATTAATTTTCCCCAGAATTTTCCCAACGACCGATGTTACGCTAACTGGTCTATAGTTTCCTGCTTTCTGTCTGCCTCCTTAAGGTGAAGGAAAATGCACAATGAGCAAAACTTTACTTATAAGGGCTAATCGATCGCTCTGAACAGGGACTTAACCTCAGAATTGCTTGCAGAATGCAAAAAAAAAGTTTGACGCCATTAGTGAGTTAACTGCCACATGTTCCATTTAACATCCTGCCCATAGTTCAAAACTGGAATTCAGAAAACTCTATAATCCTGCTTCCAAGAGGGGTGTGGACTGTGCAACCCTCCATCAGCACCGCTGCTCTCCGCAGTGATCTGTAGCTGGCAGTTCCCCTCTCCACCCAGGATAGAGAATGAATTCCTCCCTCCCAATGGGAAACTCCAACAATCCCAGTCCCTGAAGTTCTCAGTATCTGCAGGACATCGGATCAAAAGCAACTCAGATGATTATTTAATACTTCAAAAACAAAAAGCAATCTCTGCACTGATAGTGCTGCACCTTCCCTAGCTTTACACATCCCTAGTTAGTTTGTCAAATAGAATAGTTATACAGGTGCAACGTCCAAAAATACGGAACTCCGAAAACTGGAATTGTCAAAAAAAACCTGACATTTTGCGCATAGCTGATGGAGTCGTCTAGAATCCGGAATTATTGTTTGAAAACTGGACATTTGAGGTGCAAAACCCAAAATCCAGCACAGATTCGGTCGAGGATTCCAGATTTCAGACAAGAAAATAAAGTCTGAAATCTGGAATCCTCGACCAAATCCGTACATGATTTCGGGTTTTGCTGGATTTCGCACCTCGCCACTCAAAACCCAGCACGGATTAGTTCGAGGACTCCAGATTTCAGACTATTGATTTTCTTGTCTGAAATCCGGAAAAACCCCAAAACCAGAATGGACTAAATCCCGAGGATTCCGGATTTTGGACATTCTACCTGTATACTCTAACTGGACCTCAACTGGAGTACTGTCCAATTCAGGGCACTGCACTTTAGGAAGGATGTGCTGGCCTTAGAGGGGGAGCAGAAGAGATTGACAAGAATGGTTCCAGGGATGAGGGACTTCAGTTACGTGGATAGACTGGAGAAGCTGGGGTTGTTTTCCTTTAGAGCAGAGAAGGTTGAGAGGGGACTTGATAGGTGTTCAAAATCATCTGGACAGAGTAGAGAGAAACTGTTCCCATTGGCGGAAGGGTCAAGAACCAGAGGTCACAGATTTAAGGTGATTGGCAGAAGAACTAAAGGCAACACGAGACAAAACATTTTTTTTTTTCTAAACAGTGAGTGTTTAGGATCTGGAATTTACTGCTTGAAACGGTAGTGGATACAGATTCAATTATTGCTTTCAAAAGGGAATTGGACAAGTACCCGAACAAAATAAATTTGCAGGGCAAGGGGAAAGGGCGGGGCATTGGGACCAGCTGAAGTGCTCTTGCAGAGAGCCGGCACGGGTCCGACGGGCCGAATGGCCTCCTTCTGTGCTGTAACCATTCTATGATTCTATTTAGCAAATCTGAGGTTCTTGCTCTGAAAGTCTGGCTGTCTTTTTTTAAATAAACAAACTTGACAAGCATTATTTCCCAGTACTCAGAAGGATAATTTTAAGGTTACGGACCAGGAAGCACGCCTGAAATGATACAAAATCATAATTCATCCCTATGAATTAAAAATTAGTTAGAAACAGCAGAAATAGTTAGCAACCCCACTATTAACTTTAAAAATACAGTGAAGCAATTCTGCCGGTCAATCCAACTGCAATGAACAGCAACTGGATCCATAATATGTCTCACTTCATTAACTACCCACTGCCTTCAACTTGTTACTAACTCAAAGTACGGTTGTTCAGTTTAGAAAGGAAAGTACACTTTGTTGTGGTTAATATAAGCTTTCACAAAGAGCAGTTTTAACAGTCTGTTCTGAAACTGAATGGATGAGAGTTATTTCCTGCATAAAATGAATCTAAATTAGTAATACTACTCTTATAATAGTGATGTTTGGGTGTTGATGAAAGGCTGCCCAAATATTATACAGCACCTCACCCAGCTCAAAAGGTCTTTGGTATGAAAGCTGGGTGTGTGGGGAGTGGTGCTGGGGTGGGGGGGGGGGAAAACAGGGACTGAGCTCTTTATACTCAGAACAGTACAAGTCTGGTTCTGCCAATTTGAAGACAAGTAGTTCTTTTCCCACATTACAACAGTGACTACATTTCAAAAGTATTGCATTGGCTGTAAAGCTGTGGAGACATCCGGTGGTCATGAAAGGTGCTTTTTAAATGCAAATCTTTTTTTAAAAACCGCAGTGTATTTTTTCCTTAAACTTAGCAGGATAATGATGACTGTTTTACCGTTCCTTTGAAGGGGGGCATAACACAAAATATTTATATCTGTTGGGCCATTATATATTCAGAAGTTGAAGTCTCAGCTGTGCCTCTCCACAGTGGCTCCAGCACAGCTTCCGAATGAATTCAACTTTGTTCTCATCTTCCCTCCGGGGGGGGGGGGGGGGGTGTGTGTGCAGGGTGCAATGAGCAAAAGGGGTTGACTGGAAGTGTTTGGACAGGCAGTCAGGATGCAGAGGAGAAATGTTACTATCTCATTCCAGATCACATCGTCATTTCTGGTTTAATTTTTCCTGGCCATTAAAGAAATGTTTACATATCGTGTGCTAATTTCAACAGTACTTGGAGTGCAGAGCCAGTTACTGTTTATTACCTGATGTGAAGTATCCACCTTGAGCAGTGATTTTTGGATCTGTGGGGGTCAACGCCTTCAATTGCTGCTTTTGTTATACAACAGAGCACCATTCTGGTGTTGGTCTTATGATGACACAAAGTTCATTTTAGTACTGCCCGAGTAATAATCAGGTCTTCAGTTAGGATACTTTCTTATACTGTATATTGAGTGGGGGTGGGGGGGGGGGGGGGGGGGGGACATTTTCCCACTCAGACACCAAGAGGAGAAACTAGTTCTTTCTACCTCAAGATAAAGTATTTTAAAATCAAAAACTATTATAGCAATGCTGTAAAATGTTTGCAGAAATTGTGTGGACATTATTACATGCCTCATTCCTGCTCCTGACAGCAACTTGGAGATGAAGTACATGACAGCAGATTGGGATATATGGTGGACTCTGCCTCTCACTACATGGCTGGTAAGCTTATCGCTCCGCCCAGCAGTCATGTCCCTGAAGAGGATTCTCCTTGTGTATTCTTGACACTGGCTCAACATTTGTGTCCCAAAACCAGAAGATTGTCCTCTTTAGTGAAGGAACTTTGAATAGTGTGCCTGGTAGCCGGCAAATGACAATTCCTGGTCTTCAGATTCAACAGATAACACCTCCACATACTCAATCCAATTAAAAAAAGAATGAGTATCCGATTAATAACTAAAATGCCTCATGCAATTTGAAGGAACAGCAAAATGAAAGCAGATTCAGCAGAATTAAACCGATTACTCCAGTCAGAAGCAGAATGGGAGGTCACATCCCTCACTCTCCACTAACAACCCTCTTACTTTCAATGAGTGTGTCAATCCGCACAGCTTTTATTGAAGAACTGTTTAATAAAGCCTCCAGAAGAAGGAAGTAGTCTGCAGTTAGCCAGCACCTTGGGACGTTTTACTGTGTTAAAGATGCTGTATAAATGCATGTTGCTGTTTGCACCCCTAGGTTGTGCTGTGCGAGGCCGACACTGGGGGCTTCTGGGGTCTAGTTGTCAACCGATTTACCTCTGATTTCTACTTTTAACAATACAAATATAAAAGCACTGAATTTGACGCAAATACAAAATTATTTTGTTTATTTATTTTTTTTAAAAAGCTCAATTTTTTATTGGGCTTGGTGGATTTCTGAAGTCAGCACAATTCCACGTCTCAAGAATACACCATCTACACCAATCTCCACAGCTATTCTTGAAGAATTGATTAATAGACCTTCCACATGAAAGAAATAGTCTGCGGACTGGGAATACAGTTTGGAATTTGCCCAAACTACATTTTTGCAATATTGAATTCAACATGCCTCCCTCCCGCTCTGCCGAGCGGGCCAGAATCCTACATCTATGCTAGTTACTATGGTAATTTGAAGTATTAGTTGGCTATTCAAAAAGGATGGGGAAATTGTTCTGTACAAATCAAGCATTCCACACCATTGCGAGAAGATGCTGCCTTGCCTTGCACATCTGAAGATCCAGGTATTGCTCCATTCTAATCCCCTAGCTGGGGGCTTACCCAGACATCGAGAAGCCTCATGCTCAAACATCAAGAGGCAACAACTTTTGATCCACAGCATGGTCTTGGGGAAGGGGACAGAAAATCTTTCCATCGGTCTCTGCCACCCCCGCGACACAAAATGGACCGCAAGTTTATCAAGCATCAGCAGATTAGCTGTCTGCACTTTTAAAAAAAAATCTGAACCAGTTTAGCTTTGAGTAGCTTCACTAAAGTTGCAAACCCACATTTATGGTGTTAAAAAAGCTGCACCTGTGTTATTTTCCATTGCTGAGCTGCAAAGGGAAATTGATTGTACTCTCCGTAAAAACAGAGTTCTATTCAGATTTATGTAAAACAAACCAACTGTTGGCTTGCAGCTGTGCCTGTTTTGATAGAGTGCCTTTCAGTCTGCCTTCCACAAAGATGAACTCATGCGCAATATTTTAGTAGCTGGTGTACAGAGCCATGGATGAACCGCTTAAGTGAGCCACTATTCAAGGCACATGCAATAAAATGAATCCGTTCAAACACAGCTGAACAGAAAACGGAAGGGCGAGGACCGCAACCAAGTGGGTCACAAGGATGCCGGTCTCAGGATTGTTCTGCAACATAGGCCGAGTAAGGCCATAAGAGAAAGTCTGCTGGTTGTGTGGTTACCACAGATTTAGACAAGATATCGCATTTCCTAGTCCTGATCACAATAAATGGGACGTGCAATCACAACTAGATTTCAGGCAGTAAATGTTGCATTCTGGATCGTGGGGACGCAAGGTCTGCTTTTGGGCGTGAGCAGTGACCGTGAACCAGAGAGAATATCTGACATATCACCTAAAATCACTCTTCCAGCAGGATCTGGGTAACATTCAGACATCAGCTGACAAATGGCAGTAATAAACATTTCGACCAGAAAGCCCAGTCAATTTTCCAACCTTCAATACCACCACCATTGCCAATATCTACATCTTGGGGGTTATCTACTGACCAGAAACTGGACCAACTACATCAACAGCGTGGCTACAATAGCAGATTTGTAGAAGTTGGGTACCCTGATGTGTAGCTCGCCTCCTGACCCCTCGTAGCCTCTCCACCATCTACAAGGCTTAGGAGCGCGATGGAATATTCACTGCTCGCTGTATGTATCCCCCTTCCCTTAGACTGGAGAGCCACCCCCTCCACCACAAGCTCACTTGGCTGTAGCATGTACGATCTGCAGATATAACACAGCAATTCACCAAGATCACTTCTTACAGTACAATTGCCAAGAGTACCCCACTAGACGTCAACCCAGTATGGAGGCCATATGCTGGTCTCTGCTCGCTAGGGCTGTCTGGGGTGGGGTTCCAATACCACTTGCTGAGGCAGAAATTCAAAGCACGAAGTCAAAGGCCCACTCCTCAGGATGTAGTGAATCCTGTTAAAGCAGAAGCATTTAGAACACTGATCACAAAAGGGGAACTAGCTTTACTCGGGATAATCTTGAGGTGCCCTTGCTGCATGATCTGTTAAAATACATCCAACTATAACCCATGATATTTGGCCACAACCTACTACAGAGCAAGTGCAGTTTTGAACAGCCGTTTGGGTTAATCAGTAAAGAGTGGATTAAAAGGAATGGGATTACCCCTGAACATTAACAGCAGAAACCATTTAAATTGCTGCTTTCTCCATCTGCTTAGGATGTTTTTCAACCCCCACGAAGAAATCTAAGTTTATAAAAAGCTGAAAATTAAATTTAGAATGTTGTAAGTAATAAGTGTCCATGCACAAGACAGACAGATGATTATTGCACTAAGACCATTATTTTTAACTTAATATTTAAAGCATTATTCATAATTGCCAACATTTTGCACAAGTAGAGTTGGTTTTGGAACAGTGATGACATATGCCTTAAATATAATGGGGTCAGAATTGCCCCCCTCTTCAAGGTCCATTACCGCTTCTATGAGGCGGTAATGGGCTGGGAAGGTCTTTCCAACCGGGAGCAGGCGGGTGGGCCGACCCATCAGAAATTGATTCATCAGCCGACCCCTTACCGTCTGTCGGCAACCCCTTTCCGCTCCATGAGGGAAATTGCCCCACCGCTCAGTGCCCTCGACAGCTTTTCTCGGTAAGAAGCTACCAGTGACTTGGCAGCGTGTCCGCCCTTAAAGGGGAGGGCGCACCGCCGTGGCCGGCATGTTATTTGAATTGTCGGACGAATCTGAAATCGACCCAACAATGGTGGCCACAGGTTCGGCCGGGCTGCCAAAAGGCAACCTGGCACCCCCTCTTGGGTGCTGGACCTCTGGCCCCGCCCAAGCCCTCCCTGGTGGCCCAGTGGACACCACTAAAGTGGCTGCAGAGTTCGCAGCAGCCCTCCCCTTTAATTGAAGGGGAGGGACGCCAACGTCCAAAAGCACTTCCGCCCCCAAAACACCACCTCTTCGAATGAGAAAAGCCAAAGAGGGCAATTTCCCTCTATTCTCCACCCCATGGATTCGACTGGAGAATATTCACTTTATTCAAATTATCCGCCCCGTTTGGGGTGGAGGGCAATTTCGGCTCCAATGTTTTTTTGCCTCATACTCCGATGCAATTCCACAGAAACCTCACCCAAATGGTCATTCCTCATATTCAAGGCTAGACATTACAACAGTAACTACATTTCAAAAGTACTTCATTAGTTGTAAAGCACTTTGACATGCATGGAGTTCATGAAAGGCACTATATAAATACAAGTTATTTCTTTAAATGGTCAGCAACACCAGGTGGGGCTGGAAGGGAAAGGGCTGACTTAGCTTTGTGACAGGAAAAAATGCTCATTGCTGAGAAATTTGAAATCTGACATTGAGTGTAGTTTGGAAAGCCTTTGAAATAGCTTTAAATTTAGCAGCAAAACAAATCTCCCACACACATCAGCATAGCAGGTAACTGTTGGAAACACTTACTGCAAAAAGTATTTAAACTGTGAAGGTCTGAAATTCTCGACATTGATGATTTGCGGATAGTTCTCAGCATCTTGTTTCAATTGTTTTCCAGAAATTCTCAGGAAAAATTCTGGGACCCTTGCGAGCATCACTGCTTTGTGAGCCCTGAACACAGCTGCGCCCACATGGAACGTTACATCTGCTTGATTTCCTTCTCTAAGAAGCCTTTAAAAACAGAAGGGTAGAACAGGTCACTTAATTCAAATTAAGGTTTTCCGTTACAACAGCCTTTACTGATTGGTCCAGATTTCTCAGAGCTCTTTAGGCTATTTGTTATTGAATAACTAAGTGATAGGGGCAGCTGAAATATTCCTTTTGTAATGAAGCACAGTATTGAGCATCGCAAAGTATTAAAGATTAACGTGGTAATATCCAAAGAAGCTACTAATCCCAGTGTAAACAAATTGATTTGGAAAATAAGATTTTACTAAAATACATTACTAAAGGTTGAGAGAGAGAAGATAGTTACTGGTTTACTAGCTGCACCCCCCTCATCTTAAACCATCACCTATGATATGGAAGACTAGTGTGCATTCATATAGCTCACCATTCCCTCTTTTCTTTTGCTTTTAGGAACACCCAGTCAACCAACACTCAATGCATCTTCCTGCCATCTAAGAAGATATTTAGACCCGAGAGAGAGAGAGAGAGAGAGAGAGAGAGAGAGAGAGAGAGAGAGAGAGAGAGAGAGAGAAGGAAGGCTGGGGGTATTTTTTAATAAAGATCTCTTGCTGGGAAAATGCATCCTACTACCACTCATCTTAAATCAGCCTATCCCTTTTAACCCAATTAAAACCGGTAGTGAAAGGTGGGGGGGGGTTGAAACAAAGTAGAATAGAAAACCCAACACAGATTGTTCTCACCCATTATTCCTTCCACTTACTCTCCCTCAAAAAAAAATCTACCTTCCATATTCAGTGTCACCCCAAAATAGACTATCCTCGATACCAAGGAAACATAAGTCTTGCTCTCTCCCAGTTATCCAATTTTAATTCTCGCCCATGGACAATCAGACCTAAACAGGTTAGGGAAAACCAGAGTGCACGTTGCCAATGAGGTTCAAGACACAAATGCAGAACTTAGTTAGAATCCTTCAATTTTTGAATATTTAGAAAAAGATCCTTCAATCCTCAAGAGACGGGGAACTTCTGTGGCACCTGATGTTTCATTTAACAACCAGCTCCTTGTCAGACTTGACTGGGATGAACCTAAAATGTTATTCCAATTTTCTAATGAGAAAATCAGTCACTCAAAAGAGAACAATTCACAGATTAATTTTTAATTGTTTATACACCAAGACATTCATCTCACTCAACCATAACAGTGCAGGAAATTACTGTTACAGGTGGCACATTACATTTTGACCATTACATGAAGTTTCCTTTGCTATTAGCAAAGTTCCAAGTGCACTTGCTCCAAATAATTGCCACTTAGAGATCACTGGATTGATTTCCTTTTCCCTATACATATGTTTCATCCTGTCTCCATTATGTATGAACACAAAATGCTCTGCATATAAAATCTAATACAATAATATGTACAAGTAATTTGCACAAGATTGACTTCATTTGATTCCAGTAAATTTCTACTTGAAATGTTTTTTTTTTAAAACTATTTGACATCCAGTTAACATTTTCAGAACACATTTGCTCCCAGTTCAATTTTCTCCTCTCCTGGGTCTCAACTCCTTGAGAGTGTTATTCCATGGGTGCAAGACACTCTCAGTTAATTGTAGCACACATGATAGCAGAGCCCAATCCCATTCACACTGATTGGTGCACACACATTCTTCCAACAGGGGGTCACTGGATAATTATCAGGAGCAGAAATTCTGACTGATTTTCCATTTCCTTAAACAAAGGGCACTTATGTCAATAGCAGCCCTCTGCTGCAACTCCAACTAAATTAACTAATTTAGCATAAATTTTGGCTAGATTTTCTACTCTAACAAACAATGAGGGGTATATCCAGCTCCTTGTATCTTTTTAGTCTGTACAGTTCAACTGAGCCGTTGGGATGCCAATATAAAAAAAAATCATTTATGGGATATGGACGTCGCCAGCAAGGTCAGCATTTATTGCCCATCCCTAATTTCCCCTCGAGAAGGTGGTGGTGAGTCGCCTTCTTGATTATAACTGAGTGACTTGCCAAGTCATTTCAGAGGGCAGTTAAAAGTCAACCACATTGCTGTGGATCTGGAGTCACATATAGGCCAGAC
This sequence comes from Pristiophorus japonicus, assembly GCF_044704955.1. Lineage (NCBI taxonomy): Eukaryota > Metazoa > Chordata > Chondrichthyes > Pristiophoridae > Pristiophorus > Pristiophorus japonicus. Next base: position 26,100,042 of record NC_091984.1, on the reverse strand, counting down.
CGGGTAAGGGCAGCAGATTTCCCTCCCTAAAAAAGGACACGAGTGAAGCAGATGGGTTTTTACAAAAATCCAGTGTTTCATGGTCAACATTACCGACACTAGCTTTTTATTCCAGATTTATTTAATTAATTGAATTTAAATTCCCCAGCTGCTAGGGTGGGATTTGAACTCTTGTCTTCGGACCATTAGTCCAGGCCTCTGGATTACTAGTCCAGTGACATAACCACTATGCCACCGTATCCCAATTCTCAGTGATTAATTATTTCATAAACAACAGTTCGAGTGTAAAGTCCTAGCTCATGTCACCCGACAGCTCGGGATTCCCACTCGCTCACTGGAGGCTGATCTTTCAGTCATTACTCCCCTGAAGTTGGTACACTTTCCCCCACACCATTAATCCTACCACCCCTCTTCCAATTCTCTTCAAAAGCCAACCATGCTTCCAGTTTTAAGTATCCATTTTAAATCTTCCCCATCTTCTCGCTGGTGTTGCCTTCTCTTTGTAAAGTGACCCAAGACGTTTTTCTACACGACAGATGCTGGGGGACAGAATTTTACTGGATCGGTGCCATATTAATCTACTCACCACTACTAGCATATATTTAGGGGCTAAGCCCAGATGTATTTCAGGCTGACTGTCGTTTCGTTCCCCCTCTAATAGGGGAGTTGTTTCTTCCTTTAAAATAGCAAAAGTCCACATTTTACGTGTGTATCCTGGTTTTCACTGAGTTTTCTACAGGCGTCTGTCTCAATATGGCCTGCATCATTTAAGGAGCAGCAACAATCGCCTCCATACCAAGCCCACATTTCCCATGATGCATGACTTTATTCCATTTTGCAGCCTGTGACTGGCTGTAGAATAGAATTCTGGTAATCAATGCGGCAGAAATTTAAAAAAGACTCGAGGTTGGGGCGCGAGAAAAAAAGAGCAGACACTGAGGGAAGAAAAGAAAAACAAAGAGGAAGACCAAACATGCTGTAGCAGTCCGAGAAAGGTGAACATGAAATCAACACAATAGGGGGCAGCAAGACACCAAAGCTCAGAAATGGCACGGGAGAGAGATGAGCAAGACTGAGCGCAGCACAGGATGCCAATAGCGGAATTTTCAACAAGATGGAAACTGTATGATGGATCTTGGGAGGCTGGAAAAGAGAACAGCAGCTATACCACCCCAGTTAAGGGGAAGCCAATTGTCTCCATATTATCGTTACTTCCTCCTGCCCACAAATATTGGACAGGCAGTCACAATAGTCTATGTTTTTCCTGGTTGGAGAGTCTAGAACTAGGGGGCATAGGCTCAGGATAAGGGGTCAGCCATTTAGGACTGAGATGAGGAGACATTTCTTCACTCAAAGCGTTGCGAATCTTTGGAATTCTCTACCCCAGAGGGCTGCAGGTGCTCAGTCATTGGGTATATTCAGGACTGAGATCGTTAGGTTTTTGGACACTAAGGGAATCAAGGTATAAGGGAATAGGGTGGGAAAATGCAGTTGAGGTACAAGATCAGCCACGATCTTATTGAATGGGCAGATTTTTTTTTTTGCCAGGAAGTTTTCACCGGCGATAATCTTCCCAGCCTTAGCGGTTTTTTCAGCGGCAATCGGGCACTGGTGGGCTTTGGGGAAATTCTTGCCCATAACAGATCACACCATAACTCTTGGCCCTGAAGGTAGGTTTCTAAATTTTTCAAGCCAAGGCTATTAAGGGCTATGGAGCCAAGGCTGGTAGATGGCATAGTGTACAGATCAGCCGTGATCTTATTGAATGGCGGAACAGGATCGAGGGGTTGAATGACCCATGTTCCTATAATTAAAACATTTTCCTTTATTATCCAGTCCAGTTTAAAAAGAGGAACACAATGAAGAAATCCTACAATTTTAGTGTTGGCCATCAGAAACATGGTTTTGCATGTCCTGTGGTCATCCAAAATATTTGACAATCTACTAATTTTAGTTTCATAAGCAAACAACTTCAGTTGGGCACCATTGCTTGGAAAAAGAAAGTTAAGCTCACAGCTGTCCAATCAATACCGACATTTCTGTTGCTGTAGATTATACAGCACAAGTCAAGCAAGTATTCTCAGCAAGAATGTAAACTGATTAAATCAGTTTGGCCATTGATATTTGAGGCTATCATGAAAGGGATCAATATAAAATGTGTACTGGATTGGTTCCTTATACTGTTCACATGTGCTCAGTCTGATGTACATGAAATATTTTGCCATGCTTGTATGTTTGCCTACACAAGAACTTTTTGAAATAATTTCATCAAATCAAATATTCCTTCCACTAAACATTCTTTATGGGAAGGAATTCTCATACCTGAAAAGATCCTGATTTAACTGCAAAGCCAGAGTTTCTTTCAATATTTGTCTTTCATTTTTTACTCTCTCTTGGTAACCTTTGGTGCTTTCCAGATTCGGAACTCTGTGTACATTTCCTCCATTCCATGTTGCCATTTCTAAGGTTCGTAATATTAGTCTTGTTGGTATTTCTTCTTAGTCATTTCACAGGAAACACCTATTAAAAATACAAATTACAAAAACTTGACCAATTAAGTTGCACAAACATTGCTCTCAGTGCAAGTTCAGTCATGCCAAGAAACCAGCATGTGTCAACGCACTCTTCCTGCAAGCTCCAATCCAGATTCCCCCTCATTTTCAGCTGCCTGTCACCCATTTTTCAGACACAAAACAGGTGGTCATGGGTTGAATGTCTACCCCAAAGTGTTCTATGTTAGTATCCCTCTAGCTCTATATCTAAATCATTAATGTACAGTTATAAACTAACAATTTAAATTTGTCAGTAAGATATCTCAGATATTGGATACCAAATTAAAAGGCTGTATCTCAATTCTCAGAATCCTGCTATTTATAACCCACATTACAAAGCATTACTATTTGACTTAATTACAAACATCAATTATTTTCTAAACATTGCACTATCCCACAATATAAAACTTATTATTGTTGACCATTAATCGACTGAAATATCACAGGAGTTTACACGTGGCAGTTATTGCAATTTAATTAACTGCCGCCTTTACATTATTTGCTAAGAGTAGTCACTGTTGCACAAGAACATAATAGGAGCTGGAGTAGGCCATACAGCTCCTCAAGCCTGCGCCACCATTTGATACAATCATGGACTTAGGTCCACTTCCCTGCCCGCTCCCCATAAGCCCTTATTCCCTTAATCGGTTAAGAAACTGTCCATCTCTGTCTTAAATTTATGCAATGTCCCAGCTTCCACAGCTATCAGACAGCAAATTCCACAAATTTACAACCCTCAGAAGAAATTCCTCCTCATCTCAGAATAAGGGGACGCCCATTTAAAACTAAGATTATGCCCCCTAGTTCTAGTCTCCCCTATCAGTGAAAACACCCTCTCTGCATCCACCTTGTCCAGCCCCCTCATAATCCTATAAGTTTCAATAAAAGATCACCTCCAATGAGTAGCAGCCCAACCTACTCAACTTTTCTTCATAAGTCAACCCCCTCATCTCCAAAATCAACCTAGTGAACCTTCTCTGAACTGCCTCCAAAAGCAAGTATATCCTTTTGTAAACATGGAAACCAAAACTGTACACAGTATCCTAGGTGTGCCTCACCAATACCCTGTATAACTGTATCAAGATACACAAGATGTAAGCACGTAAAATGTAAGATACACAGCAGCGAATTTGTGCACAGCAAGCTCCCACAAACAGCCAGATAATCTGTTTTAGATGACGGATAAAATTGAAGCTGGGAGATTGGCAAAAATTACCCTGCTCTTTTTTGAATAGTGCCATGGGATCTTTTACGTCTATCTGAGTAGACAGGGCCTCTGTTTAATATCTCATCCGAAAGACTGCATCTCCGACAGTGCATCACTCCCTCAGTACTGCAGTTTATGGACCAAGTCTTTGGAGTAGGACCTGAACTCACGATCTGCTGAATAAGAGCCACAGCTGACACCTGCTCAGAGTGCAACTCAGCCCATGGTATTTATTCTATTTTAGGTTACCAATGGAAGAACAGTTATGGGATTTAAAAATAACATCCTATTATGAAGCAGCACATTTAGACAAAGCAACTTTCTCTGAGCAGCATTGGACAACCAAAAAAGTGGGCATGTGATTAGTAGAAAACTCAATGTTCCTATGAAATACATATAGGATGATGGATGGTATTAAGTGGCAAAGAATTAAATTGAGGTTTTAATGAAGTCATCAACAGCAAGAATGAAGCTCAACTGGCTTTTATCATCATCCAAACCCAATATTGAATGATTGCTTTAAATCTGTACAAATTACTCTCATTCTTTAAAATGTAGGTTAGGCTACTGGACTAATGCTCCAGAGAAATTAGTTCAAATCCTGGCACAGCAGCTGTGGAATTTAAATTCAGTTAATTAAATAAATCTCAAATAAAATCCTAGTAGCTGTAATGGTGACCATTATCAAAAAACACCCATCTGGTTCACTAATGTCCTTTAGGAAAGGAAATCTTCCATCTTGACCTGGTCTGGCCTATGTGACTCCAGACCCACAGCGCTGTGGGTGACTTTTAACTGCCCTCTGAAATGGCCCAACATGTCACTCAGCTGCATCAAACCTATAGGAAAACCGCTCAGATTGCAGCAGTTCAAGACAGAGGCTCACCACCATGTTCACAAGGGCAGTTTGGGATGGGCAATAAATGCTGGCTTTGCCAGCGACACCCACATCCCATGAAATGAAGAAAAAAAAACAATTCTTATTAACCACCTGTTTTGAGTTGACAACTGTCTACTCTAAGGAATTACACTCAAATGATGTAAATAGCACAGATGAACAGTCAAATCTGAAGATACTTTACTTTTCTGCACTAATGCATTTTTTTTCTGCTCCAGGCTGACTTCTCTCTATAAATTCGATGTTCAGGTCACATGCACAAGTGGCAGTGAAAATTAATTATAACTGATTACCACCTCTAAAATTACAAAATCAAGTAAATCTGAATTCCTGGAGTAAATTGCAAACAAAACAATAGCCATTAAATAAATAAACCCATCACTTTCTGCAATGTACCGAAGAGCAAAAAGTGGCGTAATAACCCCTCCCCCGAAATAGTCAATCATAACCTGATCACCAGCCCCTAAAGTTGTCTAACATTTGGGTGACCCACGTGTTTAGAATATCTGTCCTAATATTACACACTGTGCATTATATTTAAAAAAGAGCATATTTTATGGGGTGGAAGAGGCAGGAAAAGGACGTATCTGAAGCGAAAAGGGGAGCGAATGGAAAGCAGGACCTCATCCTGGAATTCACGTTACCTCAGGTAGAACTCGCTTGGGAGTGTCAGTAAAAATGTAAGTTCTTCGGCTACATATAACGCCCCATATAACCCCACGATTACATTCACTCACACCACGGGCTTCAGGCCGGCTGCTCCGGGAAGCTCTTCAAGAGGCCAGAAAGCAGGTGGGCGAGGAGACACTCGAGTTGATCACTTTTCTCTCTATAGCTCTATCTATAGAGTGGCAGCGCACCCGATTCAAGCAACATGAAGGTGAATGTAACGCTCCCTTGCCGAAGGGGCACTATGTGAGGAGGCTCCCCAGGCAGCCTGACTCAGGGCCGGGCGGCAGCGCTGCCTTTAATTGGTATACGCGGTGCCGCTGCTCGCTCACCCGCGCACCCTTCCCGTTGCTAAGCTCCGTTTCCAACAAACGCCTCGATCGTCCTACCGGGCTGCGCAACGTCACAATGCGAAACCTTCACCCTCCCTCCTGCCGCAATTTTCATTGGTTCGCACCGCACGTCACGCGCGGTCAACCAGCCAATCACTTGGGTCCTTCTGCCTCACTTGGCAGCAGGTGAACTTTCACAGTGCGTACCTGTGTGGGGCACAGCAACAACACAACAACTTGTATTTATATAGCGCCTTTCACGTAGGGGAACATAACATAAGAAATAGGAGCAGGAGTAGGCCATTTGGCCCCTCGAGCCTGCTCCGCCATTCAATAAGATCATGCCTGATCTACTCAACCTAACCTCATGTCAACCCCCTCATCTTCGGAATCAACTGAGTGAACCTTCTCTGAACAGCCTCCAATGCAAGTATTCTTTAAATACGGAAACCAAAAACGTCCCAAGTCACTTCACAGGAGTATTATGCGATAACAATTTGACACCAAGCCACATAAATGAGAAATTAAGAACATAAGTGTTATGTCTTAAAGCAATGTGACTGAGTACTGTAGACGTGAGTAAGTGTGACCTTAGTCTCTTTATTCTGACTCCAGAGTGCTGGTACAGCATGTGAGGCCTGGTTATATACAGTGCTCCCAAGGGATGCTGAGATCCCGTGGGACTCCAACAGATATGCCCTCTGGTGGCGGTAGAATGCTGGTTACATAGTGTTGCATACATAACATCATCATCCCCCCCCAAAGTCAATAGTACACTTATTTACAGAGTGAGACGATCTGGGGCTTGCCGCTCCCTAGTCGATCATCTAGGTACAAATGCAGGTGCAGGTGAATTGGTTGGGCCTTCGCTGGCTGCTGCGCAGCTGGCCTTGCTGGGCTGCTGGGGATGACGAGTTAACCATGATGTCGGTTGCCACTTGTGTGTGTATCGGAGGGTCGAAGTTGATGGTGTCCTCTTCAGGTTGCTCGTGGCAGTCTGTGAATCGCAGTTTGGTTTGGTCCAAATGCTTTCTGCAAGTTAGTCCATTTGCAAGTTTGACCTGAAACACACTACACTCTTCTTTGGCTATGACAGTGCCAGCAAGCCATTTGGGACCATGTCCATAGTTGAGTACAAATACAGGGTCATTGACTTCAATATCACGTGACAAATTTGCACGATCATGGTACATGTTTGTTGATGCCGCCTGCCCTCGATATGATCATGGAGATCAGGGTGGACTGGAGAGAGTCTTGTTTTGAGTGCCCTTTTCATGAGCAGCTCGGCTGGGGGAACTCCGGTGAGCGAGTGGAGTCTAGTGCGGTAGCTGAGCACGACTCGGGCCAGGCAGGTCTGCAGGGAGCCTTCCGACACGCGTTTCAAGCTTTGCTTGATGGTTTGGACTGCCTGTTCAGCCTGGTCGTTGGATGCGGGCTTGAACAGGGCAGATGTGACGTCCTTGATCCCATTGTGGGTCATGAATTCCTTGAATTCAGCGCTGGTGAAACATGGCCCTTTGTCGCTGACAAGAACATCAGGCAGGCCGTGCATGGCAAACATGGCTCGTAGGTTTTCGATGGTGGCAGTGGACGTGCTTACAGACATTATCACACACTCAATCCATTTTGAATAAGCATTCACAACAACCAAGAATATTCTGCCTAGGAACGGGCCAGCGAAGTCAACGTGGATCCTAGACCATGGTTTGGAGGGCCATGACCACATACTTAGCGGTGCATTGCTCAGTTGAGAGTAAGTGTTGCATTGGTGCACGCAAGACTCCAAATCTGAGTCGATGCTGGGCCACCACACATATAGCTTTCATCATTACTATGCCTGGGTGGGTGCTGTGTAGGTTGTGTATGAACATTTCCCTGCCTTTCTTGGGCCAACACGCGATTACCCCACAAAAGACAGTCCGTCTGTATGGACATTTCATCTTTACACCGCTGTAACGGCTTGATCTCTTCTTGCATCTCTGCTGGGACGCTGGACCAGCTCCCATGGAGGACACAGTTTTTTTACAAGGGACAGTAAAGGATCCGGGCTGCTCCAGGTCCTGATCTGGCGGGCTGTAATAGGTGACTTTTCGTTTTCAAATGCATCCATCACCAAGAGCAAGCCTGCAGGCTGTGCCATTTCCATCCCGGTGGTGGGCAATGGTAGCCAACTGAGGGTGTCAGCGCAGTTGTCTGTGCCTGGCCTGTGGCGAATTACATAGTTATATGCAGACAGCGTGAGCACCCATCTTTGGATGTGAGCAGAGGCATTGGTATTGATAGCGCTATGAGCGGCTTATGGTCAGTTTCTAACTAGAACTTAAGCCCAAACAGTTACTGATGCATTTTTTTTTACCCCGTATACACATGCCAGAGCTTTTTCAATCATGCTGTAGGCTCTTTTGGCCTTGGACAAGCTCCTGGATGCATAAGTGGCCGGTTGCAATGTTCCCGATTCGTTAGCTTGTTGTAACACACACCTGACCCCGTACGAAGACGCATCGCAAGCTAGCACTAAACGTTTACATGGATCATACAAGACAAGCAGTTTGTTGGAACATAACAGATTTTGCGCTTTCTCAAAAGCTGGCTCTTGCGATTTCCCCCATACCCAGTCATCTCCCTTTCGTATCAACATGTGTAGAGGTTCTAGCAAGGTGCTTAACCCGGGTAGGAAATTACCAAAATAATTGAGGAGTCCCAGGAATGACCGCAGCTCCTTCATGTTCTGTGGTCTCGGCGCGTTCTTGATGGCCTCCGTCTTGGCGTCGGTGGGTCTGATGCCGTCTGCCGCGATTCTTCTCCCTAAGAATGCGACCTCTGGCGCTAGGAAAACATACTTCGAGCGTTTCGACCTGAGTCCCACACGATCTAGCCAACTTAGAACCTCTTCCAGGTTCTTCAAGTGTTCGATGGTGTCCCGACCTGTGATCAATATGTCGTGCTGGAAAACCACCATGCGCGGAAGCAACTTTAGCAGACTCTTCATGTTCCTTTGAAAAATGGCTGCCCCAAACAGGCATCTATTGTAGATGAACAGACCTTTGTGCGTGTTGATGCAGATGAGGCCTTTCGGAGATTCCACCAGCTCCTACGTCATATAGGCCGAGGTCAGGTCCAACTTGGTGAATGTCTTTTCTCCTGCCAGCGTCGCAAATAGGTCGTCTGCCTTGGGTAGCGGATACTGGTCCAGCAGCGAAAAACGGTTAATCGTTACTTTATAGTCCCCACAAATTCTGACCGTGCCATCGCCCTTGAGAACTGGAACAATCGAACTGGCCCACTCATTGAACTCCACCAGCGCAATGATGCCCTCTCGTTGCAGCCTGAAAAGTTCTTACTATACAGTATAAATGCACACGAGGCCCATACTTGAGAGAAGGTCACTCTGTGACCAGTTACCTTTATTACCAAGATCTCAAGTGATGAAGGTGGGTGGAGCTTCCCCTTTTATACCTGAAAGTCCAGGTTAGGAGTGTGTCCCACAAGTTCACCCCCATGTGGTCAATGTTCTCAAGGTGTACAACTTAGGTCAGCTTATTCATAGGTTACAATGATAGTTGAATACATGACATCACCTCCCCCCCAAAGTCTTATTTGGATCACAGGTTAAGTCTCTCTGGTGGTTTACGCTCCCTTGTAGAACGCCTGAGTTGGGGCTCCGGTTCTTGGGCTCTGGCCTGAGTGTCTGCTGTTTGCGGTGCCGCAGGCCTGTCCGGACTGCCCTAAGTGACTGGGCTCTCCTCCACTTGGTTCCGGTGTTCGGTCACCTGCGGTGGAGTAAACTCTACGTCGTGTTCTTCCTCTGCTTCTTCTATGGGGTTGCTGAACCTCCTTTTAGTTTGATCCACGTGTTTGCAGCAGATTTGTCTATTGACAAGTTTAACTACCAAAACCCTATTCCCCTCTTTGGCAATCACACTGCCTGCAAGCCATTTGGGCCCTGCAGCGTAATTAAGGACAAAAACAGGGTCATTGACCTCAATACATCGTGCCCTCGCATTCCTGTCATGGTAGTCACATTGTGACTGATGCCTGCTCTCAACAATTTCTTTCACAGTAGGGTGTATAAGGGATAACCTGGTTTTGAGCATCCTTTTCATTAGCAGCCCTGCGGGTGGAACTCCTGTGAGCGAGTGTGGTCCGGATCCATTGGCCAACAGGAGGCATGATAAGTGGCTTTGTAGGGAACCCCCTTGGATTCTGAGCATCCCCTGTTTGATTATCTGCACTGCTCATTCCGCCTGGCCTTTTGAGGCCGGCTTGAAGGGTGCTGTTCTGACAAGGTTGATTCCATTGCCTGCCATGAAGTCCTGGAATTCAGTACTTGTGAAGCACGGGCCATTGTCGCTGACCAAGACATCTGGTAGACCATGGGCGGCGAACATTGCCCGTAGACTTTCTACCATGGCAGAGGATGTGCTTGAATTTAAAATGGCACACTCAATCCATTTGGAGTAGGCGTCTACTACAACCAAAAACATTTTTCCCATGAAAGGACCTGCGTAGTCCACATGGATGCGTGACCATGGCTTGGCGGGCCACGACCAGGGGCTAAGGGGGGCTTCCCTGGGTGCGTTGCCCAGCTGAGCACACGTGTTGCACCTGCGAACACAAAGTTCCAGGTCTGCATCTACCACAGGCCACCAAACGTGTGACCTGGCAATTGCCTTCATCATGACAATGCCCGGGTGCTCATTGTGAAGTTCTCTGATAAACACCTCTCTGCCCCTCTGGGGCATGACTACTCGGTTTCCCCACAGTGGGCAATCGGCCTGAATCGAGAGTTCATCCTTGCGCCTATGAAACGGTTTAAATTACTCAGGGCATGTCCCGTACGTGGCTGCCCAGTCCCCATTCAGAACACATTTCTTAACTAAAGACATTAGCGGGTCTTTATTTGACCAGACTTTAATCTGACGGGCTGTCACAGGTAAGCCTTCGCTTTCGAAAGCTTCAACAGCCATGACCATCTCAGCATCATGCTCAGTTGCCCCCTCAGTGGTGGCTAGTGGGAGCCTGCTGAGTGCATCGGCACAGTTTTCAGTGCTCGGTCTGTGCCGAATTGTGTAGTCATAGGCGACTAACATAAGTGCCCACCTCTGTATGCGGGCCGATGCATTCGCATTTATGGCCAAAAGGGGCGTTAGGGGTTTTGTGATCTGTTTCCAACTCAAAGTTCCTGCCAAACAGGTACTGGTGCATTTTTTTTACTGCATATACACATGCTGTCGCTTCCTCTTCTACCATCCCGTAGCCCCTTTCTGCCTGGGACAGACTTTTGGAGGCATAAGCTACCGGCATTCACATGCTGCAACACACACCCGACCCCATAGGACGACGCATTGCATGTTAGAACAAATTTCTTACACGGGTCATATAATGTTAACAGTTTGTTGGAGCATAACAAGTTGCGTGCTCTATCAAAAGCTCTTTCCTGGCTGTCCCCCCAGACCGAATCGCGACCTTTGCGTAGGAGCACGTGTAACGGCTCTAACAGCGTGCTCAATTTGGGAAGAAAGTTACCAAAATAGTTCAGGAGCTCCAGGAACGAATGCAGCTCCATCGTGTTACGGGGTCTGGGTGCTCTCTGGATCGCTTCCGTTTTGGACGCAGTGGGTCTGATCCCGTCTGCTGCTACCCTCCTCCCCAGGAATTCTATCTCTGGAGCTAAGAAGACGCACTTTGCCTTTTTCAGTCGCAGCCCTACCCGGTCCAGTCTGCGTAGCACCTCCTCCAGGTTGTGGAGGTGTTCTTCAGTATCGCGTCCCGTGATGAGGATGGCGTCTTGAAAAACCACGGTCCTTGGAATCGACTTGAGGAGGCTTTCCATATTTCGCTGAAAGATCGTGGCAGCCGAACGAATCCCAAACGGACATCTGTTAGACTTAAACAACCCCTTGTGTGTCGTGATGGTCAGCTTCTTCGACTCACTCGCCAGCTCCTGGGTCATGTAAGCTGAGGTCAGGTCCTCCGCTCTTGGTAGCGGGTATTGGTCTTGGAGTGACACCCGATTGATGGTGGCCTTGGAATCGCCACATATCCGGACCGACACATCCGCCTTGAGCACTGGCACGATCGGGCTCGCCCAGTCACTGAATTCGACTGATGCCTTCTCTCAGCAGGCGGTCGAATTCGCATTATATCTTTTCCCGCATCACGTACGGCACCGATCTGGCCTTGCGGTGTACTGGCCTGGCATCCGGATTTATGTGAATCACTACCTTGGCCCCCATGAAAGTGCCGATGCCGGGTTGAAATAATAAGTCAAATTTGTCCAGGACCTGTGAGCATGATACTCGCTCCACAGAAGAAATTGTATTGACATCGCCCCATTTCCAGTTCATGACAGCAAGCCAACTCCTCCCCAGTAGTGCGGGACTATCCCCCGGGACAATTCAGAGTGGCAACCTGTTCTCCGAATCTTTGTGGGTCACGACTACCGTGGCGCTGCCTAGCACTGGAATGATCTCCTTTGTATGTGTCTGTAGCTGTGCGTCAATCGGCAATAATTTTGGCCTCCTGGCCTAGGACACCCACAACCTTTCGAACTGTTTGATACTCATCAGGGACTGGCTGGCCCCCGTGTCGAGCTCCGTTAATACTGGGATGCCATTGAGGAGCACTTTCATCATTATCGGTGGCGTCCTGGTATATGAACTGTATATGTGCTCCACATGAACTCGCTGAACTTCAGCTTCCAGCGATTTCCCCCAGTATTCATTTGGCCTCATAGGGCTTACATCGGGCCCGTCCTCTTTGTACATCAACCTGGCTGCAGGCTTCCTGCACATACGCGCCAAGTGACTGCTGCCGTTGCAGTTTCTGCAGGTATATTGCTGATACCTGCAAACTCTGGCTGGGTGTTTGCCTCCACACCTCCAGCATGAGCTGGAGGCCCCATTGTTGGAAACAAAAGGTCCATTACCAGTCGATCATCTCTGACTGCCTCTGTAACTGTCCTTAAGCGCACCAATAACAGGTGTTGAAGGCTCCATTACTGGTCGCATTGTCCATTGCGATAGCATGAATCGCTGTTCAGCTAGCCATTGTCTCTTAAGAATTCCCCCTTTGGGTTTGACTACATGCTGGGGCATGTCCGATTGACCTTGACTGCCTAGAGAACTGTGTGCCACGTTAACAATGTTGACTCCCTGGTCGTTTGCCGCATTTGAGCCAAGATTTTTGTCATACATCATTCTGGTCTCTTCCTCTCCTGAGATAAATGTCTGGGCTATCAGAGCCGCCGCTTCCAAGGTCAAGTCTTTGGTCTCAATCAGTTTCCTGAAAACCCCAGCGTGCCCGATGCCCTCAATAAAAAAAGTCTCGCAGCATCTCCGCTCTGCATGCATCTGTGAACTTACATAGGCTCGCCAGTCGCCGGAGATCTGCCACAAAGTCAGAAACGCTTTGCACTTCTCACTGCCAGTGTATGTAAAACCGGTGTCTTACTATGTTCATGCTGCTCGCCGGTTTAAGGTGTTCCCCGATCAACTTACTGAGCTCTTCGAACGTCTTGTCCGCTGACTTCTCTGGCGCTAGAAGGTCCTTCATCAGGGAGTACGTTCTGGATCCACAAACCGTCAGATGATGAGCCCTGCGTTTGTCGGCCGAATTGTCCCAACCATTCCTTAGTGACAAAACTTTGCTGTAGTCTCTCAATAAAGTCGTCCCAATTATCACCAACACAGTACCTCTCTTATGTGCTGCTAGTGGCCATGCTCGCGTGGTTTAAATCCCAATTTCTCGTCGTCAGTGATATGTCCTTACTATACAGTATAAATGCACACGAGGCCTATACTTGAGAGAAGGTCACTCTGTGACCAGTTACCTTTATTACCAAGACCTCAAGTGATGAAGGGAGGTGGAGCTTCCCCTTTTATACCTGAAAGTCCAGGTTAGGAGTGTCTCCCACAAGTTCACCCCCTTGTGGTCAGTGTTCTCAAGGTGTACAACTTAGGTCAGCTTATACATGAGTTACAATGATAGTTGAATACACGACACAGCCTGCCTGGCTCGTTCTCCACTTTCTCTCGCATCATATATGGCACCGCCCGTGCCTTGTGGTGGATGGGTCGTGTACCGGGAATCAAGTGATCTGCACCTTCGCCCCCAAGAAACTTCCAATGCCTGGCTCAAACAACGACGGAAACTTACTCAGAACCTGATACATGAGGCGTTGTCGACGGACGAAAGTGCTCGGATGTCGTCCCAGTTCCAGCGGATTTTTCCCAACTAGCTTCTGCCGAACAGTGTGGAGCCATCTCCTGGTCCATCCATAATGGTAGTTTGTGCATTGCCCCATCATAGGAGACTTTTACTGTTGCGCTGCCAATTACAGGGATCAACTCTTTGGTGTAAGTTCTCAGCTTGGTATGAATAGGGCTCAGTTTGGGCCTGTGTGCCTTGTTGCACCACAGCCTGTTGAAGGCTTTTTTGGACTGACTTGCGCCCGTGTTGAATTCCATGGATACTGGAATTCCATTCAGTTCAACGTTTAACATGATCGGTGGACATTTCGTGGTGAAGGTGTGTATCCTGTACACTTCTGCCTCCTCGGTTTCAGTCTCTAGTTCACTTTGATCCGTCATGGATCGGTCTTCCTCTGCAATGTGGTGGTTTGCAGGGTTTGCAGCTCATCAGCACATTTGCTGGAGGTGTCCCATTGGCGGGAGTCGAGAGAGGCAGCGGCCTATAAAAGGCTCAGCAGTCCGGGGAGCGTCGAGAGAGGCGGGAGTCGAGAGAGGCAGCGGCCTATAAAAGGCTCAGCAGTCCGGGGAGCGTCGAGAGAGGCGGGAGTCGAGAGAGGCAGCGGCCTATAAAAGGCTCAGCAGTCCGGGGAGCATCGAGAGAGGCGGGAGTCGAGAGAGGCAGCGGCCTATAAAAGGCTCAGCAGTCCGGGGAGCATCGAGAGAGGCGGGAGTCGAGAGAGGCAGCGGCTTATAAAAGGCTCAGCAGTCCGGGGAGCATCGAGAGAGGCGGGAGTCGAGAGAGGCAGCGGCCTATAAAAGACTCAGCAGTCCGGGGAGCCTCGAGAGAGGCGGGAGTCGAGAGAGGCAGCGGCCTATAAAAGGCTCAGCAGTCCGGGTACCGGTGCAGCTCCAGCTGAGAGAAGTCAAAAAAGAAGTAGAAAGAAATCAAAAGGTGACGTCACAGCCAACGTGGTAAGTGATTGGCTGCTGATTGGTGAGTAGTTTTTCTTTTTCTTTATTAGTCAGTAACTTTTAACATTGTTGTCGGCAATTTAAGTGTATCTAAGGGTTAAGTCATGGCAGGACAGCTCGGTCACGTGATATGCTCCTCCTGTACCATGTGGGAACACGGGGACAACACCAGTGTCCCTGACGACTACATGTGCGGGAAGTGTGTCCACCTCCGGCTACTGACGGTCCGCGTTGCGGAGTTGGAGCTGAAGGTGGATTCACTCTGGAGCATCCACGATGCTGAGAATGACGTGAGTATCACGTGTAGCGAGTTGGTCTTACTGCAGGAGAAGGGTCCACAGCCAGCGAGGGAATGGAAGACCAGCAGGAAGAGTAGTGCAAGGAAGGTAGTGCAGGGGTCCCCTGTGGTCATCCCCCTGCAAAACAGATACACCGCTTTGAGTACTGTTGAGGGGGATGACTCATCAGGGGAGGGCAGCAGCAGCCAAGTTCATGGCACCGTGGCTGGCTCTGTTGCACAGGAGGGCAGGAAAAAGAGTGGAAGAGCGATAGTGATAGGGGATTCAATTGTAAGGGGAATAGATAGGCGTTTCTGCGGCCGCAACCGAGACTCCAGGATGGTATGTTGCCTCCCTGGTGCAAGGGTCAAGGATGTCTCGGAGCGGGTGGAGGACATTCTAAAAAGGGAGGGAGAACAGCCAGTTGTCGTGGTGCACGTTGGTACCAATGACATAGGTAAAAAAAGGGATGAGTTCCTACGAAATGAATTTAAGGAGCTAGGAGCTAAATTAAAAAGTAGGACCTCAAAAGTAGTAATCTCGGGATTGCTACCAGTGCCACGTGCTAGTCAGAGTAGGAATCGCAGGATAGCTCAGATGAATACGTGGCTTGAGCAATGGTGCAGCAGGGAGGGATTCAAATTCCTGGGGCATTGGAACCGGTTTTGGGGGAGGTGGGACCAGTACAATCCGGACGGTCTGCACCTGGGCAGAATCGGAACCAATGTCCTCGGGGGAGTGTTTGCTAGTGCTGTTGGGGAGGAGTTAAACTAATATGGCAGGGGGATGGGAACCAATGCAGGGAGATAGAGGGAAACAAAAAGGAGGCAAAAACAAAAGACAGAAAGGAGATGAGGAAAAGTGGAGGGCAGAGAAACCCAAGGCAAAGAACAAAAAGGGCCATTGTACAGCAAAATTCTAAAAGGACAGAGGGTGTTAAAAAAACAAGCCTAAAGGCTTTGTGTCTTAATGCAAGGAGTATCCGCAATAAGGTGGATGAATTAACTGTGCAAATAGATGTTAACAAATATGATGTGATTGGGATTACGGAGACGTGGCTCCAGGATGAGCAGGGCTGGGAACTCAACATCCAGGGGTATTCAACATTCAGGAAGGATAGAATAAAAGGAAAAGGAGGTGGGGTAGCATTGCTGGTTAAGGAGGAGATTAAGGCAATAGTTAGGAAGGACATTAGCTTGGATGATGTGGAATCTATATGGGTAGAGCTGCAGAACACCAAAGGGCAAAAAACGTTAGTGGGAGTTGTGTACAGACCTCCAAACAGTAGTAGTGATGTTGGGGAGGGCATCAAACAGGAAATTAGGGGTGCGTGCAATAAAGGTGCAGCAGTTATAATGGGTGACTTTAATATGCACATAGATTGGGCTAACCAAACTGGAAGCAATACGGTGGAGGAGGATTTTCTGGAGTGCATAAGGGATGGTTTTTTAGACCAATATGTCGAGGAACCAACTAGGGGGGAGGCCATCTTAGACTGGGTGTTATGTAATGAGAAAGGATTAATTAGCAATCTCGTTGTGCGAGGCCCCTTGGGGAAGAGTGACCATAATATGGTGGAATTCTGCATTAGGATGGAGAATGAAACAGTTAATTCAGAGACCATGGTCCAGAACTTAAAGAAGGCTAACTTTGAAGGTATGAGGCGTGAATTGGCTGAGATGGATTGGCGAATGATACTTAAGGGGTTGACTGTGGATGGGCAATGGCAGACATTTAGAGACCGCATGGATGAACTACAACAATTGTACATTCCTGTCTGGCATAGAAATAAAAAAGGGAAGGTGGCTCAACCGTGGCTATCAAGGGAAATCAGGGATAGTATTAAAGCCAAGGAAGTGGCATACAAATTGGCCAGAAATAGCAGCGAACCTGGGGACTGGGAGAAATTTAGAACTCAGCAGAGGAGGACAAAGGGTTTGATTAGGGCAGGGAAAATGGAGTATGAGAAGAAGCTTGCAGGGAACATTAAGACGGATTGCAAAAGTTTCTATAGATATGTAAAGAGAAAAAGGTTAGTAAAGACAAATGTAGGTCCCCTGCAGTCAGAATCAGGGGAAGTCATAACGGGGAACAAAGAAATGGCGGACCAATTGAACAAGTACTTTGGTTCGGTATTCACGAAGGAGGACACGAACAACCTTCCGGTTATAAAAGGGGTCGGGGGGTCTAGTAAGGAGGAGGAACTGAGGGAAATCCTTATTAGCCGGGAAATTGTGTTGGGGAAATTGATGGGATTGAAGGCCGATAAATCCCCAGGGCCTGATGGACTGCATCCCAGAGTACTTAAGGAGGTGGCCTTGGGAATAGTGGATGCGTTGACAGTCATTTTCCAACATTCCATTGACTCTGGATCAGTTCCTATGGAGTGGAGGGTAGCCAATGTAACCCCACTTTTTAAAAAAGGAGGGAGAGAGAAAACAGGGAATTATAGACCGGTCAGCCTGACATCGGTAGTGGGTAAAATGATGGAATCAATTATTAAGGATGTCATAGCAGTGCATTTGGAAAGAGGTGACATGATAGGTCCAAGTCAGCATGGATTTGTGAAAGGGAAATCATGCTTGACAAATCTTCTGGAATTTTTTGAGGATGTTTCCAGTAGAGTGGATAAGGGAGAACCAGTTGATGTGGTATATTTGGACTTTCAGAAGGCGTTCGACAAGGTCCCACACAAGAGATTGATGTGCAAAGTTAGAGCACATGGGATTGGGGGTAGTGTACTGACATGGATTGAGAACTGGTTGTCAGACAGGAAGCAAAGAGTAGGAGTAAATGGGTACTTTTCAGAATGGCAGGCAGTGACTAGTGGGGTACCGCAAGGTTCTGTGCTGGGGCCCCAGCTGTTTACACTGTACATTAATGATTTAGATGAGGGGATTAAATGTAGTATCTCCAAATTTGCGGATGACACTAAGTTGGGTGGCAGTGTGAGCTGCGAGGAGGATGCTGTGAGGCTGCAGAGCGACTTGGATAGGTTAGGTGAGTGGGCAAATGCATGGCAGATGAAGTATAATGTGGATAAATGTGAGGTTATCCACTTTGGTGGTAAAAACAGAGAGACAGACTATTATCTGAATGGTGACAGATTAGGAAAAGGGGAGGTGCAAAGAGACCTGGGTGTCATGGTACATCAGTCATTGAAGGTTGGCATGCAGGTGCAGCAGGCGGTTAAGAAAGCAAATGGCATGTTGGCCTTCATAGCAAGGGGATTTGAGTACAGGGGCAGGGAGGTGTTGCTACAGTTGTACAGGGCATTGGTGAGGCCACACCTGGAGTATTGTGTACAGTTTTGGTCTCCTAACCTGAGGAAGGACATTCTTGCTATTGAGGGAGTGCAGCGAAGGTTCACCAGACTGATTCCCGGGATGGCGGGACTGACCTATCAAGAAAGACTGGATCAACTGGGCTTGTATTCACTGGAGTTCAGAAGAATGAGAGGGGACCTCATAGAAACATATAAAATTCTGACGGGGTTAGACAGGTTAGATGCAGGAAGAATGTTCCCAATGTTGGGGAAGTCCAGAACCAGGGGTCACAGTCTAAGGATAAGGGGTAAGCCATTTAGGACCGAGATGTGGAGGAACTTCTTCACCCAGAGAGTGGTGAACCTGTGGAATTCTCTACCACAGAAAGTTGTTGAGGCCAATTCACTAAATATATTCAAAAAGGAGTTAGATGAGGTCCTTACTGCTAGGGGGATCAAGGGGTATGGCGAGAAAGCAGGAATGGGGTACTGAAGTTGAATGTTCAGCCATGAACTCATTGAATGGCGGTGCAGGCTAGAAGGGCCGAATGGCCTACTCCTGCACCTATTTTCTATGTTTCTATGTTTCTATGTTCCACAGCCTTTGTACGAATAGTGTTTGAAGCGGCATTGATGGGCTCGATGATCACCTCCACAGCGCCAACAAGGTGTCAATTGCCTTGTATTAACGCTTGATGGCGGACTCGGAGTCATCTGAGGTTGTGCAGCTGCAGGCATGTACATTCTACCATATGCATTCCTGCTTGAAAATTACGTTACTTTGTATACAGTACTTGCTGAAATATCTTTATGCTGCAAAATTTGTTTAGTGTTATCGCTGTTGGACATAAATGCCTGGGCTATTGTTATGGCTTTGCTCAGGTTCGGTGTTTCAACAGTCAATAGTTTGCAAAGGATAACCTCATGGTCAATGCCAAGCACAAAAGAGTCTCTTAGCATTTGCTCCAGGAATCCATCGAATTTGCAATGTCCTGCAAGGCGCCTTAGTTCGGCGACGTAGCTCGCCACTTTCTGGCCTTCAGACCGTTGACATGTGTAAAATCAATACCTTGCCACAGAACGCTCGCCTTCAGATTTAGGTGCTCCAGGACAAGCGTACACAATTCTTCATACGATTTGGTTGTTGGTTTCACCGGAGCAAGAAGATTCTTCACGAGGCCATAGGTTGTTGCCCTGCAGACGGTGAGGAGGATCGCCCTTCATTTGGCGGCATTCACACTCCCTTCCAGCTCGTTGGCCACAAACTATTGGTCGAGTCGCTCCAAGCAGGCCTCCCAATCGTCACCTTCTGAGAATTTCAACAGGATACTAACAGTTCTCTGCATTCTCTGCATGGTTCGCTATCTCGACGCCAGTTGTTATGTCTTAATAAAGCAATGTGAATGAAACATCGAAACAGAGAAAATAGGTGCAGGAGTAGGCCATTCGACCCTTCGAGCCTGCACCGCCATTCAATAAGATCATGACTGAACATTCCCTCAGTACCCCTTTCCTGCTTTCTCTCCATACCCCTTGATCCCCTTAGCCGTAAGGACCATATCTAACTTCCTCTTGAATATATCCAATGAACTGGCATCAACAACTCTCTGCGGCAGGAATTCCACAGGTTAACAACTCTCTGAGTTTCTCCTCATGTCAGTCCTAAATGGCCTGCCCCTTATCCTAAGACTATGTCCCTAGTTCTGGACTTCCCCAACATCGGGAACATTCTTCCTGCATCTAACCTGTCCAGTCCCGTCAGAATCTTAAACATTTCTATGAGATCCCCTCTCATCCTTCTAAACGCCAGTGAATAAAGGCCCAGTCAATCCAGTCTCTCCTCATATGACAGTCCAGCCATCCCTGGAATTAGTCTGGTGAACCTTCGCTGCACTCCCTCAATAGCAAGAATGTCCTTCCTCAGATTAGGAGACCAAAACTGAACACAATATTCCAGATGAGGCCTCACTAAGACCCTGTACAACTGCAGTAAGACCTCCCTGCTCCTATACTCAAATCCCCTAGCTATGAAGGCCAACATACCATTTGCCTTCTTCACCGCCTGTTGTACCTGCATGCCAACCTTCAATGACTGATGAACCATGACACCCAAGTCTTGCTGCACCTCCCCTTTTCCTAATCTGCCGCCATTCAGATAATATTCTGCCTTCGTGTTTTTGCCCACAAAATGGATAACCTCACATTTATCCACATTATACTGCAGCTGCCATGCATTTGCCCACTCACCTAACCTGTCCAAGTCACCCTGCAGCCTCTTAGCGTCCCCCTCAATGCTCACACCGCCACCCAGTTTAGTGTCATCTGCAAACTTGGAGATATTACACTCAATTCCTTCATCCAAATCGTTAATGCATATTGTAAAGAGCTGGGGTCCCAGCACTGAGCCCTGCAGCACTCTACTAGTCACTGCCTGCCATTCTGAAAAGGACCTGTTTATCCCGACTCTCTGCTTCCTGTCTGCCAACCAGTTCTCTATCCACATCAGTACATTACCCCCAATACCATGCACTTTGATTTTGCACACCAATCTCTTGTGCGGGACCTTGTCAAAAGCCTTTTGAAAGTCCAAATACATCACATCTACTGGTTCTCCCTTGTCCACTCTGCTAGTTACATCCTCAAAAAATTCCAGAAGATTCGTCAAGCATGATTTCCCTTTCATAAATCCATGCTGACTTGGACCGATCCTGTTATTGCTTTCCAAATGCACTGCTATTTCATCCTTAATGATTGATTCCAACATTTTCCCCACTACTGGTGTCAGGCTAACCGGTCTATAATTACCCATTTTCTCTCTCTCTCCTTTTTTAAAAAGTGGTGTTACATTAGTTACCCTCCAGTCCATAGGAACTGATCCAGAGTCGATAGACTGTTGGAAAATGATCATCAATGCATCCACTATTTCTAGGGCCACTTCATTAAGTACTCTGGGATGCAGACTATCTGGCTCCGGGGATTTATCAGCCTTCAACCCCATCAATTTCCCTAACACAATTTCCCGCCTAATAAGGATATCCTTCAGTTCCTCCTTCTCACAAGACCCACTATCCCCGAGTACATTTGGAAGGTTATTCCTGTCTTCCTTCGTGAAGACAGAACCGAAGTGTTTGTTCAATTGGGCTGCCATTTCTTTGTTCCCCATTATAAATTCACCTGAATCCGACTGCAAGGGACCTACATTTGTCTTCACTAATCTTTTTCTCTTCACATATTTATAGAAGCTTTTGCAGTCAGTTTTTATGTTCCTTGTAAGCTTCCTCTCGTACTCTATTTTCTCCCTCTTAATTAAATCCTTAGTCCTCCTCTGTTGAATTCTAAATTTCTCCCAGTCCTCAGGTTTGTTACTTTTTCTAGCCAATTTATATGCCTCTATCCTTAATTTCCCTTGTTAGCCACGGTTGAGCCACCTTCCCCGTTTTATTTTTACTCCAGACAGGGATGTACAATTGCTGAAGTTCATCCATGTGATCTTTAAATGTTTGCCATTGCTTATCCACCGTGAATCCTTTAAGTATCCTTTGCCAGTCTATTCTAGCCAATTCACGCCTCATACCGTCGAAGTTACATTTCCTTAAGTTCAGGATCTTAGTTTCCGAATTAACTCTCCAACTTAATAAAGAATTCTACCATATTATGGTCACTCTTCCCCACGGGACCTCGCACAACAAGATTGCTAATTAGTCCTTTCTCATTATACATCACCCAGTCTAGGATGGCCAGCTCTCTAGTTGGTTCCTCGACATATTGGTCGAGAAAACCATCCCGAATACACTCCAGGAAAGCCTCCTCCACCGCATTGCTACCAGTTTGGTTAGTCCAATCAATATGTAGATTAAAGTCGCCCATGATAACTGCTGTACCTTTATTGCACACATCCCTTATTTCTTGTTTGATGCTGTCCCCAACCTCACTACTACTGTTTGGTGGTCTGTACACAATTCCCACTCGCATTTTCTGCCCTTTGGTAATCTGCAGCTCCACCCATACCGATTCCACATCATCATTATCCCTCCTTACTATTGCATTAATTTCCTCTTGAACCATCAACGCCACCCCGCCTCCTTTTCCTTTCTGTCTATCATTCCTAAATGTTGAATACCCCTGGATGTTGAGTTCCCAGCCTTGGTCACCCTGGAGCCATGTCTCCGTGATGCCAATTACATTATATCCGTTAACTGCTGTCTGTGCAGTTAATTCATCCACCTTATTCCGAACACTCCTCGCACTGAGGCACAGAGCCTTCAGGCTTGTCTTTTTAACACACTTTGCCCCTTTAGAATTTGGCTGTAATGTGGCCCTTTTTGTTTTTTGCCTTGGGTTTCCCTGCCCTCCACTTTTACTATTCTCCTTTCTATCTTTTGCTTCTGCCTCCATTTTATTTCCCTCTGTCTCCCTGCATAGGTTCCCATCCCCCTGCCATGTTAGTTTAACTCCTCCCCAACAGCACTAGAAAACACTCCCCCCAGGACATTAGTTCCGGTTCTGCCCAGGTGCAGACCGTCCGGTTTGTACTGGTCCCACCTCCCCCAGAACCGGTTCCAATGTCCCAGGAATTTGAATCCCTCCCTTTTGCACCACTCCTCAAGCCACGTATTCATCTGAGCTATCCTGCGATTCCTACTCTGACTAGCACGTGGCACTGGTAGCAATCCTGAGATTACTACTTTTGAGGTCCTACTTTTTAATTTAGCTCCTAGCTCCCTAAATTCGTCTCGTAGGACCTCATCCTGTTTTTTACCTATATCGTTGGTACCTATGTGCACCACGACAACTGGCTGTTCACTCTCCCTTTTCAGAATGTCCCGCACCTGCTCCGAGACGTCCTTGACACCAGGGAGGCAACATACCATCCTGGAGTCTCGGTTGCGGCTGCAAAAACGCCTATCTATACCCCTTACAATTGAATCCCCTATCACTATAGCTCTCCCACTCTTTTTCCTGCCCTACTGTGCAGCAGAGCCACCCATGGTGCCATGAACTTGGCTGCTGCTGCCCTCCCCTGATGAGTCATCCCCCTCAACAAAGCGGTGTATCTGTTTTGCAGGGGGATGACCGCAGGGGACCCCTGCACTACCTTCCTTCCACTGCTCTTCCTGTTGGCCACCCATTTACTATCTGGCTGTGTAATCTTTACCTGCGGTTAGACCAACTCACTAAATGTGTTATTCACGTCATTCTCAGCATCGTGGATGCTCCAGAGTGAATCCACCCGCAGCTCCAGTGCCGCAATGCGGTGTGTCCCTGACGACTACATATGCAGGATACACTTCCCGCATATGTAGTCATCAGGGACACTGGAAGCGTCCTTGACTTCCCACATAGTACATGAGGAGCATAACACGTGTCCGAGCTCTCCTCCCATGATTTAACCCTGAGATTAACTTAATTTGGCAACAACAATGCTAAATGTTACTTACTGATAAAGAAAAAAAAAAGAAATCTACTTACCAATAACCAGCCAATCACTTACCCCCTTAACTGTGACGTCACCTTTTGATTTCTTTCTACTTCTTTTTTGCCTCCCTGCTGCAGCTGCACTGGCTGGCCTCTCCGACGAACGCTGGGCCTTTATAGGCCGCTCGGCTGTCCCCGGACTCCCGCTGCTCGCACTCCCGCCTCTCCACGAACGCTGGGCCTGTACTGTAGATGTGAGTAAGTGTGACCTTAGTCTCTTTATTCTAACTGCAGAGTGCTGGTACAGCATGGGAGACCTGCTTATACACAGTGCTCCCAAGGGATGCTGGGATCCCTTGGGACTCCAACAAATATGCCCTCTGGTGGCGGTAGAATGCTGGTTACATAGTGTTGCATACATAACAATAAGAACATAAGAAATAGGAGCAGGACCATTTGGCCCCTCGAGCCTGCTCCGCCATTCGATAAAGTCATGGCTGATCTATCATGGATTCAGCTCCACTTCCCTGCCCGCTCCCGCTAACCCTTTACTCCCTTATCGCTCAAATTCTGTCTATCTCCGCCTGAAATATATTCAATGACACAGCCTTCACAGCTCACTGGGGCAGCGAATTCCATAGATTTACAACCCTCTGAGAAAAGACATTTCTCCTCATCTCAGTTTTAAATGGGCGGCCCCTTATTCTAAGACTATGTCCCCTAGTTTTAGTTTCTCCTATGAGTAGAAATATCCTCTCTGCATCCACCTTGATGAGCCCCTCATTATCTTATAAGTTTCAATAAGATCACCTCTCATTCTTCTCAACTCCAATGTATATAAGCCCAAACTACTCAACCTATCCTCATATGTCAAGCCCTCATCTCCGGAATCAACTTAGTGAACCTTCTCTGAACAGCCTCCAATGCAAGTATATCCTTCCTTAAATACGGAGACCAAAACTGTACTCCAGGTGTGTCCTCAGCAATACCCTGTACAATTGTAGCAAGTCTTCTCTGCTTTTATAGTCTGTCCCCCTTGCAATAAAGGCCAATATTCCATTTGCCTCTCTGTACTTGCTGTACCTGCATACTATTTGTATTTCATGCACAAGGACCCCCAGGTCTCACTGTACTGCAGCACTTTGCAATTTTTCTCCTTTTAAATTATAATTTGTTTTTCTATTATGGATAACCTCACATTTTCCTACATTATACTCCATCTGCCAAATTTTTGCCCATTCAATTAGCTTGTGTATATCTCTTTGCAGATGTTTTGTGTCCTCCTCACAATTTCCTTCCCACCCATCTTTGTATCATCTGCAAACTTGGCTACATTACACTCGGTCCCTTCATCCAAGTCATTAATATAGATTGTAAATAGTTGAGGACCCAGCCCCGATCCCTGCGGCACCCCACTAGTCACTGTTTGCCAACCGGAAAATGACTCATTTATCCCGACTCTCTGTTTTCTGTTAGTTAGTCAATCCTCTATCCATGCTAATATATTACCCCCAACCCTGTGAACTTTTATCTTGTGCAATAACCTCTTATGTGGCACCTTATCGAATGCCTTCTGGAAATCCAAATATACTGGTTCCCCCTTATCCACCCTGTTCGTTACATCCTCAAAGAACTCCAGCAAATTTGTCAAACATGATTTCCCTTTCATGAAACCATGCTGACTCTGCTTGATTGAATCATGCTTTTCCAAATATCCCACTACTGCTTCCTTAATAATGGACACCAGCATTTTCCCAACGACAGATGTTAGGCTAACTGGTCTATAGTTTCCTGCTTTTTGTCTGCTTCCTTTTTTAAATAGGGGCGTTACATTTGCAGTTTTCCAATTCTCTGGGATCGCACCAGAATCCAGGGAATTTTGGTAAATTACAACCAATGCATTCACTATCTCTGCAACCACTTCTCTTAAGACCCTAGGATGTAAGGCATCAGATCCAGGGGACTTGTCCACCTTTAGTCCCATTATTTTACCTATTACTACTTAATTAGTGATAGTGATTATATTACGTTCCTTCCTACCTATAGCCCCTTGATTATCCACTATTGGGATGTTTTAAGTATCTTCTACCGTGAAGACCAATACAAAATATTTGTTCAACGTCTCTGCCATTTCCCTGTTCACCATTATTAATTCCCCAGTCTCATCCTCCAGGGGACCAACGGCAGGGATTGTGGATGCATTGGTTGTAATTTACCAAAATTCCCTAGATTCTGGGGAGGTCCCAGCAAATTGGAAAACTGCAAATATAACACCCCTATTTAAAAAAGGAAGCAGACAAAAAGCAGGAAACTATAGACCAGTTAACCTAACATCTGTGGTTGGGAAAATGTTGGAGTTCATTATTAAAGAAGCAGTAGCAGGACATTTCGAAAAGCAAAATTCGGTCAGGCAGAGTCAGCATAGATTTATGAAGGGGAAGTCATGTTTGACAAATTTGCTGGAGTTCTTTGAGGATGTAATGAACAGGGTGGATAAAGGGGAACCAGTGGACAAGGTGCCACATAAAAGGTTACTGCACAAGATAAAAGTTCACAGGGTTGGGGGTAATATATTAGCATGGATAGAGGATTAGCTAACTAACAGAAAACAGAGAGTCGGGATAAATGGTTCATTCTCTGGTTGGCAACCAGTAACTAGTGGGGTGCCGCAGGGATCAGTGCGGGGACCCCAACTATTTACAATCTATAGTAACGACTTGGAAGAAGGGACTGAGTGTAAGTTTGCTGACGATACAAAGATGGGAGGAAAAACAATGTGTGAGAAGGACACCAAAAATCTGCAAAAGGACATAGACAGGCTAAGTGAGTGGGCAAAGATTTGGCAGATGGAGTATAATGTTGGAAAGTGTGAGGTCATGCACTTTGGCAGAAAAAAATCAAAGAGCAAGTTATTATTTAAATGGAGAAAGATTGCAAAGTGCCGCAGTACAGCGGGACCTGGGGGTACTTGTGCATAAAACACAAAAGGATAGTATGCAGGTACAGCCAGTGATCAGGAAGGCCAATGGTATCTTGGCCTTTATTGCAAAGGGGATGGAGTATAAAAGCAGGGAAGCCTTGCTACAGCTGTATAAGGTATTGGTGAGGCCACACCTGGAATACTGCGTGCAGTTTTAGTTTCCATATTTACGAAAGGATCATCATCATAGGCAGTCCCTCGGAATCGAGGAAGACTTGCTTCCACTCTTAGCATGAGTTCTTAGGTGGCTGTACAGTCCAATACGAGAACCACAGTCTCTGTCACAGGTCGGACAGATAGTCGTTGAGGGAAAGGGTGGGCAGGGAGCCTGGTTTGCCGCACACTCCTTCTGCTGTCTGCGCTTGATTTCTGCATGCTCTCGGCGACGATGCTCGAGGAGCTCAGCGTCCTCCCGAATGCACTTCCTCCATTTAGGGTGGTCTATGGCCAAGGACTCCCAGGTGTCAGTGGGGATGCCGCACTTTATCAGGGAGGCTTTGAGAAAGGATATACTTGCTTTGGAGGCAGTTCAGAGAAGGTTCACTAGTTTGGAGATGAGGGGGTTGACTTATGAGGAAAGGTTGAGTAGGTTGGGCCTCTACTCATTGGAATTCAGAAGAATGAGAGATGATCTTATTGAAACCTATAAGATTATAAGGGGGCTTGACAAGGTGGATGCAGAGAGGATGTTTCCACTGATGGGGGAGACTAGAACTAGAGGGCATGATCTTAGAATAAGGGGCCGCCCATTTAAAACTGAGATGAGGAGAAATTTCTTCTCTCAGAGGGTTGCAGATCTGTGGAATTTGCTGCCTCAGAGAGCTGTAGAAGCTGGGACATTGAATAAATTTAAGACAGAAATAGACAGTTTCTTAAACGATAAGGGGATAAGGGGTTATGGGGAGCGGGCGGGGAAGTGGAGCTGAGTCCATGATCAGATCAGCCATGATCTTATTAAGTGGCGGAGCAGGCTCGAGGGGCCGTATGGCCCACTCCTGCTCCTAATTCTTATGTTCTTATAGCCCATCTTCCCTTTCTTAATCATTTTTTAGTCATTGTTTTAGCGCAGTTGGTATTAAGGAGAGTTTAGAAGGAGGAAAGAGAAGCAGAGAGGTTTAGACAGGGAGATCCAGAGCTTGGAGCCTAGGCAACAGAAGGCACGGTGAGTGATTATAATCAGGGATGCTCAGGAGGGCAGAATTAGAGGAGCGCAGACAGCTCAAGGGATTGTGGGACTGGAGCAGATTACAGAAGTAGGATGGGGCAAGGCCATGGAGGGATTTGAAAATAAGAAATCGAGCAGGTGGACTTTAACAGTGTGTACCTGTGTGGGGCACAGCAGGTGGGCTTTCATAGTGTGTACCTGTGTGGGACACAGCAACAACAGCAACAACTTATATTTATATGGTGCCTTTAACATAGTGAAACGTCCCAAGGCGCTTCAGAGGAGTATTACGAGATAAAAAAATTGACACCATGCCGCATAAGGGACAATTAGGGCAGGTGACCAAAAGCTTGGTCAAAGAGGTAGATTTTAAGGAGTGTCTTGAAGAAGGAAAGAGAGATGGAGAGGTTTAGGCAGGGAGTTCCAGAGCTTAGAGCCGAGGCAACAGAAGGCACGGCCACCAGTGGTTGAGCAATTATAATCAGGGATGCTCAAGAGGGCAGAATTAGAGGAGTGCAGACATCTCCATGGGGGGCAGGGGCAGGGGGCATGCGGGGGAGTTGTGTGGCTGGAGGAAAGAAAGACTTGGATTTATATTGCGCCTTTCATGACCACTGGATGTCTCAAAGCGCTTTACAGCAGATTACAGAGATAGAGAGGGGCGAGGC
Organism: Pristiophorus japonicus; assembly: GCF_044704955.1. Taxonomy (NCBI): domain Eukaryota; kingdom Metazoa; phylum Chordata; class Chondrichthyes; family Pristiophoridae; genus Pristiophorus; species Pristiophorus japonicus. The sequence continues at coordinate 26,071,449 of NC_091984.1, read as the reverse complement.
CATGGAGGAATTTGAAAACAAGGATGAGAATTTTGAAAATGAGGTGTTGCTTAACCGAGAGCTAATGTAGGTCAGCGAGCACAGGGGTGATGGGTGAGCGGGATTTTATGCAAGTTAGGACATGGGCAGCCGGGTTTTGTATCACATCTGATTTACATAGGGTAGAAAGTGGAGTGCGTTGGCATAGTTAAGTACAGAGATAACAAAGGCATGGATGAGGGCTTCAGCAGCAAATGAGCTGAGGCAAGGGCAGAGACGGGTGATGTTACAAAGGTGGAAATAAGTGGTCTTAGTTGTTTATGTGGATATGTGGTCGAAAGCTCATTTCAGGGTCAAATATGACGCCAAGGTTGCGAACAGCCTCAGACAGACGTTGGGTAGAGGGATGGAGTCAGTGGCTAGGGAACAGAGTTTGTGGCAGGGATCGAAAACAATGGCTTCAGTCTTCCTGAATCACACCCTCGCCACCACCTTTGATACCTTACTCCCTGTTAAAACAATTACTCTCTCTCACCCTGGCCGTTCCCCCTGGTATGACCCTCACCTTTGCTCTCTTACGTCCAAGAGATGCAGACTTGAATAGATAGAAACATAGAGAAACATAGAAAATAGGTGCAGGAGTAGGCCATTCGGCCCTTCTAGCCTGCACCGCCATTCAATGAGTTCATGGCTGAACATGCAACTTCAGTACCCCATTCCTGCTTTCTCACCAATGGTGGACAACTGGTTTAGCTGTTCACTGCCAGATCTGGCTGGACCACTATCGGGTCCTGCTCTTGTCTGCCAAAATTGCTCACTGCATTCCAGAATGATTCTGTAATAAAGATAAACCCCGGCTTCTATTCTCCACTGCTAACCGTCTTCTTAAACCGCTCTCCCCTGTCTTCTCCACCCTCACCTCTGACAACAAGTGTGAGGAGTTCATGGACTTCTTTGTCCCTAAGATTGAAACCATCCAATCAGTTGCATCTGCCTCTACCCTTCCTTCCCCTAACCCACTGGGCCAAACTTCCTCTAAGGTTCCCCCTGCCATAGCCCTGACCTCACATCTTTCTACAATTTCTCTCCGATCTCCACTCTTGACCTCTCCTCGCTCATCTTGTCCATGAGACCCATTTCCTGTTCCCTTGACCCTATTCCCACCAAACTGCTGACCACCCAACTTCTTTTTCTGAATCCCATGTTAGCTGACATTGTTAACATTTCTCTCTCCTCAGGTACTGTCCCCCTCTCTCTCAAATCTGCCATAATCACCCCTCTCCTCAAAATTACAACCCTTGGCCCCGCTGTCCTTGCAAACTACTGCCCCATCTCCAAACTCCCTTTCCTCTCCAAAGTCCTTGAACGTGTTGCCGCCTGCCAAATCTGTGCCCATCTTTCCCACAACTCCATGTTTGAGTTCCTCCAATCAGGTTTCTGCGCCTGCCACAGTACCAAAACGGCTCTCATCAAAGTCACAAATGATATTTGAAATAGTGAGAAATTTTGGCAGATGAGAGTGGGACTCAATAATGCTTTTTGTGGTCAAACCAGATCTGGCGGTGAATGGCTAAACCAGTTGTCCACCATATCCGTTCAAGTCTGCGTCCCTTCAACGCGCACACAACTTCTAGCCAGCATTTGATAATTAACAAGAGTTGGAGCACTGGCTGATTTTTCATCTTCTTCACACAGATCAGGGGTCCCCCAACTTCTGCCCTTGCTGACATCAGCTAACGAAGCACAGACCAGGAATTGAACAGAAGATCTACCTTTATAAGATGTGGCACTACATTGGCTCACTAAATCATGAGGGAAATGGTACAATGTTTTTAACAGTTACTGTTATTATTTTGCCACGTTTTGCCAAATCTAAAACTGGTCAGAGGAGGCGGCCAATGCAGGCTTAGGAATAAATGTTTTAAAGGTTGTATTAAAGCAACTTGTGTGGCCTCAGCCTTCCTTTGGTATAGGAGGTACATAGCTTTAAGTTAGGTCTCATTCTATGTTGCAGCAGTTTCTAGCTGCTGCCTCTTGCCCACTCTTTGCTTCCACGCTGCGGATTTAAGTTCAGGCCTCTGGTACCTTATTATTCTTTAGTATTGTATTACAATTTGTATTATTTTTGTACCCGGGTTTTGTATCGATTTCTGTATACATTTAGAGTAATTCCCAGTTATGGTGTACGGTGATTATTTGTATTCTTTCTTTCCCCGTTTACATTGTTTATATTTTTGTAGCTAGGACCAGCTGCGGCTCTCCCTGCAAGTGTCACTGAACTTCCTTGTGAGGTCCTGGAGACTTGCAGTTGCTAAAATTGTTTGAATTGGCTCTGCTTGTGATAGTTTATTGTTAACCCTACAATACCGGCTGCAACAAAAGCCAATAAACTGAAACCAAAACTTTTATTACTCAATTTACATTCTAATAATGCCTACTTAAAAAGAATCGACTCTCCAGTCAAAAATTCCGCCATTATTTCCACGGTACATTATGTTGAATGAAGTTCGGCACAGCAGCATTACTTTGCTTCTCAAGTTGAACTTGCCAAATTTACTGGATCTGAAAGGCATCACCACATTCTATGGATATTCAAAAGTATCAGAAATCATAGATTCATAGTGTTTTATATGTGTACTTGTATATACCTTGTACAGCCACCAGAGGGCTCATCCCCTGGAGTCCCAAGGGATCCCACAATCCCTTGGGAGCACAGGTACTTAAGGAAGCCTCACAGGCTGGAGAGGCACTCTGGAGACCTGCAATAAAAGACTACGGTCACACTTTACTTTCAGCTCACAGTATCCAGTCAGACTCTTTGTTCATACCTAACAATTGGCGATGAGATATAGATGACGAACCCAACGATGCAGAGAACAGTGGGCATCCTGGAGAAATTCTCGGAGGGAGATGATTGGGAGACCTTTGTGGAGCGACTCGACCAATACTTTGTGGCCAATGAGCTGGAAGGAGAAGCGAACACTGCCAAATGAAGGGTGATTCTCCTCACCGTCTGCGGGGCACCAATGTATGGCCTCATGAAAAATCTGCTTGCTCCAGCGAAACCCACAGAGAAATCATATGATGATTTGTGCACACTGGTCCAAGAGCATCTGAACCCGAAGGAAAGCGTTCTGATGGCGAGATACCGGTTCTACACCTACAAAGGTCTGAAGGCCAGGAAGTGAGTTATGTCGCCGAGCTAAGACGCAATGCAGAACATTGCAAATTTGAAGGATATTTGGAGCACATGGCATTGGCCATGAAATGATACTTCACAAACTTTTGACTGTAGAGACCCCAACCTTGAGTAAGGCCATAGCGATAGCCCAGACATTCATTGCCACCAGTGACAATACTAAGCAAATCTCTCAGCACACTAGTGCTGCTACAAGTACTGTGAACAAAGTGATGTTGTTTTCAAATCGCAACGTACAGGGCAGGCCCCTCATGCCTGCAGCTGCATGTCTGCAGATGTCTCAGAATCCACCATCAAGGGTGATGAATGCAAGGCCATTGACACTTTGTTGGCACTGTGGGGGTGATCATCGTTTCCATTCATGCCGCTTCAAAGGGTACTTTTGCAAGGGCTGTGGAACAATGGGACACCTCCAATGTATGTGCAGGCGAGCTGCAACTCCTGTTAATCCTGCAAACCATCATGTTGCAGAGGAGGACAGATCCATGACGAACCAGAGCCTCAGACTGAGGAGGCAGAGGTATATGGGGTGCACACATTTACCACTAAGTGTCCTCTGATAATACTGAACGTTGAACTAAATGGACTCCCGGTGTTAATGGAGCTGGACACGGGCACGAGCCAGTCCATTATGAGCAAAAAGACATTCAAAAAATTGTGGTGCAGCAAGGCCTCAAGGCCAGTCTTGACTCCAATTCGCGCAAAACTAAGAACTTACACAAAGGAACTGATTCGTGTAATCGGCAGTACTACTGTAAAGGTCTCCTACGATGGAGCGGTGCACAAGCTACCACTTTGGGTGGTACCGGGTGATGGTCCCACGCTGCTCGGCAGGAACTGGCTGGGAAAGTTAGGCTGGAATTGGGACGACGTCCGAGCGCTCTCGTCAGCTGACGACACTTCATGTGCCCAGGTCTTAAACAAGTTCCCTTCGCTGTTCAAACCAGGGAAGTTCCAAGGAGCAAAAGTACAGATTCTGGGGGCGCGACCCATCCATCACAAGGCGAGAGCAGTACCGTACATGATGAGAGAAAGGGTAGAGATCGAGCTAGACCGGCTGCAAAGAGAGGGCATCATTTCGCCGATCGAATTCAACGAGTGGGCCAGTCCGATCATTCCAGTCCTCAAGGGAGACGGCACCGTAAGAATCTGTGGTGATTACAAATCAATCGTTTCTCCTCGCAGGATCAATACCCACTACCAAAGGCCGACGACCTTTTAGGAAGCTGGTAGAAGAAAAGACGTTCACAAAGCTGTAATTGACTTCGGCCTACATGAGGCAGGAGCTGGAGGAATCATCGAAGGGCCTCACCTGCATCAACACGCACAAAGGTCTCTTCATTTATAACAGATGCCCGTTTGGAATTCAATCAGCCGCAGCGATATTCCAGAGAAACATGGAAAGCTTACTGAAGTCGGTCCTGCGCACGGTGGTCTTCCAAGACGACATCTTGGTTGCAGGTTGGGACACAGTCAAGCATCTGCAGAACCTGGAGGAGGTTCTTAGTCGACTCAACCACGTGGGGCTCAGGTTAAAACGCTCGAAGTGCGTTTTCTTGGCGCCTGAAGTAGAGTTCCTGGGGAGGAGAATTGCGGCGGATGGCATCAGGCCCATCGATTCGAAGACGGAGGCAATCGAGAACGCACCGAGGCCACAGAACGTGACGGAGCTGCGGTCGTTTCTGGGACTCCTGAACTATTTTGGTAACTTCTTACCGGGTCTCAGCACACTGTGTTACAACCACTGCACGCCTTACTGCGTAAAGGAGACAAATTGGTATGGGGCAAAAGCCAAGAAAATGCCTTTGTAAAAGCCAGAAAATTGTTCTGCTCAAACAAATTGCTTGTGTTGTATGATCCATGTAAGCATTTGGTACTAGCATGTGATACGACATCGTATGACGTCAGGTGTGTATTGCAACAAGCTAATGATTTTGGGAAATTGCAACCGGTTGCTTATGCATCCAGAAGTCTGTCTAAGGCTGAGAGAGCCTACAGCATGATTGAAAAAGAAGTGTTAGCGTGTGTCTATGGGGTAAAGAAAATGCATCAATATATGTTTGGGCTAAAATTTGAATTGGAAACTGACCATAAGCCACTAATATCCCTGTTTTCCGAGAGTAAGGGGATAAATACTGTTGTGTTCCTAACACAGATGAGACTGCACACAGGGAGGTTAAAGTAACAATGACCTCAGTCTTTAGTAAGACACTTCAGCGTGCATAACAGGTCTTAGGGGCCGGCTTATATACAGTGCTCCCAAGGGATGCTGGGATCCCTTGGGACTTCAGGGGATGCGCTCCCTGGTGGCGGAACATGGGAGTGCATGCTTTACAGATACACAACAAATACTAATGCATCGGCACGCATCCAGAGATGGGCGCTCAAGTTGTCTGCATACAACTATGCTATCCACCACAGGCCAGGCACAGAAAACTGTGCCGATGCTCTCAGTAGGCTGCCATTGCCCACTATGGGGGTGGAAATGGCGCAGCCCGCAGATTTAGTCATGGTTATGGAAGCATTTGAGAGTGAGCAATCACCCGTCACAGCCTGACAGATTAGAACCTGGACGAGCCATAGAAACATAGAAACATAGAAAATAGGTGCAGGAGCAGGCCATTCAGCCCTTCTAGCCTGCACCGCCATTCAATGAGTTCATGGCTGAACATGAAACTTCAGTACCCCCTTCCTGCTTTCTCGCCATAACCCTTGATCCCCCGAGTAGTAAGGACTTCATCTAACTCCCTTTTGAATATATTTAGTGAATTGGCCTCAACTACTTTCTGTGGTAGAGAATTCCACAGGTTCACCACTCTCTGGATGAAGAAGTTTCTCCTCATCTCGGTCCTAAATGGCTTACCCCTTATCCTCAGACTGTGACCCCTGGTTCTGGACTTCCCCAACATTGGGAACATTCTTTCTGCATCTAACCTGTCTAAACCCGTCAGAATTTTAAACGTTTCTATGAGGTCCCCTCTCATTCTTCTGAACTCCAGTGAATACAAGCCCAGTTGATCCAATCTTTCTTGATAGGTCAGTCCCGCCATCCCGGGAATCAGTCTGGTGAACCTTCGCTGCACTCCCTCAATAGCAAGAATGTCCTTCCTCAAGTTAGGAGACCAAAACTGTACACAATACTCCAGGTGTGGCCTCACCAAGGCCCTGTACAACTGTAGCAACACCTCCCTGCCCCTGTATTCAAATCCCCTCGCTATGAAGGCCAACATGCCATTTGCTTTCTTAACCGCCTGCTGTACCTGCATGCTAACCTTCAATGACTGATGTGCCAGGACCCCTTACTGTCCCTAGTTAAAAATTGTGTACTTCATGGGAGCTGGTCCAATGTCCCAGTGGAAATGCAGGAAGAGATAAAGCCGTACCAGCGGCACAAAGATGAAATGTCTATACAAGCAGACTGCCTTCTGTGGGGAAATCGGGTAGTGGTCCCCAAGAAGGGCAGCGATACCTTCATCAGTGACCTCCACAGTACCCACCCAGGCATCGTAATGATGACAGTGATAGCCAGATCCCACGTGTGGTGGCCCGGTATCGATGCGGACTTAGAGTCCTGCGTGCACAGATGTAGCACATGCTCGCAGTTAAGCAATGCACCCAGGGAGTTGCCACTAAGTTTATGGTCTGGGCCCTCCAAACCATGGTCTAGGGTCCATCTCGACTATATAGGCACGTTCTTGGGTAAAATGTTCCTCGTGGTTGTAGATGCGTACTCCAAATGGATTGAATGTGAGATAATGTCGGCAAGCACGTCCGCTGCCACCACTGAAAGCCTGCGGGCCATGTTTGCCACGCACGGACTACCTGATGTCCTTGTGAGCGACAACAGGCCATGTTTTATCAGTGCCGAGTTCAAAGAATTCATGACCCGTAACGGGATCAAACATGTTACATCTGCCCTGTTCAAACCAGGCAGAGAGAGCAGTGCAAACCATCAAGCAGGGCTTGAAAAGGGTAACTGAAGGCTCGCTGCAGACTTGCCTATCCCGAGTCCTACTTAGCTACTGCACGAGACCCCACTCGCTCACTGGGATTCCACCTGCTGAACTGCTCATGAAAATGGCGCTTAAGACAATGCTCTCGTTGGTTCACCCCAATCTACATGAACAGGTAGAGAGCAGGCGGCTTCAACAAAGTACATATCATGATAGCGCAAATGTGTCACGTGAAATTGAAATCAATGATCTTGTATTTGTATTGAATTATGGACAAGGTCCCAAGTGGCTTCCCGGCAGGGTATTTCGAGTCAAACTTTCAAATGGACTCATTCACCGGAAACACTTGGACCAAATCAAACTCAGATTCACGGACTATCCTGAGCAACCCACTTTGGACCCTATCTTCTTTGACCCCCCAAAATATACACCAGTGGCAACTGACACCGCAGTTGGCCACGAAGCAGAACCCATCATCCGCAGCAACCCAACAGGACTCACCACACCAGGCAGCCCAGCAAGGCCAGCTGCACAGCAGCCCAGCGAGGGCCCAACAAACGATTCACCAAAACCAGCAGTTGCACCAAGATGATCAACCAGGGAAAGAAAGGCCCCAGATTGACTCACCTTGTAAATAGTTACACAGTTGACTTTGAGGGGGAGTGTTGATATATATGTATACTTGTATATACCTTGTACAGCCACCAGAGGGCTCATCCCCTGGAGTCCCAAGGAATCCCACAATCCTTTGGGAGCACAGGTACTTAAGGAGGCCTCATAGGCTGGAGAAGCACTCTGGAGACCTGCATAAAAGACTAAGGTCACACTTTACTTTGAGCTCACAGTATCCAGTCAGACTCTTTGTTCATACATAGCACATAGAATCATAGAAATTTACAACACAGGAGGAGGCTATTCGGCCCATCCTACCGGCCGAAAACGAGCTATCCAGCCTAATCCCACTTTCCAGTTCTTGATCCATAGCCTTGTAGGTTACAGCACCTCAAGTACTTTTTGGCTTCTGCCTCTACCACCCTTTCAGGCAATGAGTTCCAGACCCTCACCACCCTCTGAGTGAAAATAATTCTCCTCAACTCTCCTCCAATCCTTCTACCAATTATTTTAAATCTACCCCCTGGTTATTGACCTCACTGTGAAGGGAAATAAGTCCTTCCTATCCAGTCTATCTAGGCCCCTCACAAGTTTATACACCTCAATGAAATCTCCCCTCAGCCTTCTTTGTTCCAAAGAAAACAACCCCAGCCTACCCAATCTTTCCTCATAGCTCATATTCTCCAGTCCTGGCAACATCCTCATAAATCTCTTCTGTACCCTCTCGAATGCAATCACATCTTTCCTATAATGTGGTGACCAGAACTGTATGCAGTACTCTAACTAATGTTTTATACAGTTCTAGATAACCTCCCTGCTCTTATAGTCTATGCCTCAGCTAATAAAGGGAAGTATCCTGTATGCCTTCTTAACCACCTTATCTACCTGTCCTGCTACCTTCAGGAATCTATGGACATACACTCCTAGGTCCCTCTGTTCCTTTACATTTCTCAGTATCCTAGCATTTATTGTGTCTTCCCTTGCCTTGTTAGCCCTCCCCAAATGCATTACCTCACACTTCTCTGGCCACTTTTGCCACTTTTCTGCCCACCTGACCAGCACATTGATATCTTCCTGCAGTTTGCAGCTATCTTTCTCACTATCAACCGCACAGCCAATTTTTGTATCATTTGCAAACTTCTTAATCATGCCCCCTATATTGAAGTCTAAATCATTGATATATACCACAAGAAACAAGGAACCTAGTACTGAATGCTGCGGAACCCCACTGAAACAGCCTTCCAGCCACAAAACATCTGTCAACCATTACCCTTTGCTTCCTGCCACTGAACCAATTTTGGATCCAGCTTGCCACTTTCCCTTGGCTCCTATGGGCTTTTACTTTCCCGACCAACCTGCCATGTAGGACAATGTCGATTTGTACCCTCAGAATTTTTTCCAAAGGTTTTCCCACCACTGGCCTGTAATTACTCGGTCTATCCCTTTTTAAACTACGGTACAATGTTAGCAGTCCTCCAGTCCCCTTGCACCATGCCTGTAGCCAGAGAGGATTGGAAAATTATCGCCAAATGATGCCAAATTTAACGGCAGGGCCTGATGAACTTTTTAAAGCTCTGTATCCTGCCCACAGCTGGCCAGATGGAGAGGCTGGCTGGGCGCGGGCGGGTAGACCTGTGGTACTTGGCCACAGAGAGGAGGGAGGGAGGGAGGTATCGGTCAGGGGTTGTTCGGGACTCGGGAGCCCAGAAGGCAATTGGGGCCAGAGGGGAGTCAGAGTCCCGGGGAGAGGGTCAGAGACCTTGGGGCAGTGGGGAGGGGATTGGAGGCCTCAGGGGGTTCGGAGACCTTGTGGGAGGGGGGTGTCCGATCATAGGGGTATGAGGAGGCAGAGCACTGGATCCAGCAGGTAAGTGAAAATGCACTTACCTCCTGGATAAATGAAAAAGACATGCATTTATATAGCGCCTTTCACGACCATCGGACGTCCCAAAGTGCTTTACAGCCAGTGAAGTACTTTTTGAAGTGTAGTCATTGTTACAATATGGGAAACGTGGCAACCAATTTATGCACAGCAAGCCTTCAAAAACAGCAATGTGGTAACGACCAGATAACTTGTTTTAGTAATGTTGATTGTGGGATAAATATTGACCAGGGATAACTCCTTTGCTGTTTTTCATAGTAGTGCCATGGGATCTTTTCCATCCACCTGAGAGAGTAGACGGGGTCTCGGTTTAACGTCTCATCTGAAAGACGGCATCTCTGACAGTGGACTGTCAGCCTAGATTTTTTTTGTGCTTATGTCTCTGGAGTCAGACTTGAACCCACAACTTTCTGACTCAAAGGTGAGGGTGCTACCCACTAGGCCACTGGCTGACCAGTCCAAGATCCAGCAGTCCTCACCTTACTTTAACTGGCGGGTTTCTCGAGGCCCAGGAAACTCGACCAGCCAGAATTATATTTGAATGGGTGGATCACCATGAGGCACGCCAGCCTCATTATAATATTTAAATGGCCGACTCGCCGCCTGGGAGCGGGTTGGCTGCCCCCCGCCCCCCCCCCATCCCGCCTCCGTTAAAACCAGGAGTGGGCGGGTTGGGGGTTGGGATTCTGATTTTTAACACTTTAACCTCCCAACTGACCCCAACCCACCCTTTTTTGGGGGTTAAAACTCCTCCTGCTTATCTTACCCGGACTTTCTGATGAAGCTGCACAAGTACTTCCCCACAGAGAGGGAAAATCAGATGGTGACTGTATCTGGGCCACCAGCCATTTGTGCACCTATTAACAGCTGGTTACAGAGAGCCATTGACAGAACTCTGGTCGTGGAATGTTATTCTGGCACAAGGGATCTAAAGAAAGTGGAGAAAAACAAAATAATTATAAATATAAGAATTTTCTGCTTCCAACACGTAGTCAAATTTCTGAAAATACTGTTTATCAGTCAAAGCTTGTCCAGACAGCCATAAACTTGATTAGCAACAAACAGTGTGAATTCCCCTAAGGGAAAATCACCATTCATGGACAGACTAATTTGCAAATCTGAAATTCTGTCCAGTCACATGGAACTGATTGATTTCACATTCGGGAAGAGCAGTAGCATTTCTGGACCAAAATAACACTCTAACAATGCTGCAATTGTCCTGATTACTTCAACAATACCTGGAGTTAGATGAGACTGTTACTGTCGACAACAGTTACTTACATCCTCGTCTCCCTCCCAGACCCACTTTGCCCAAATTCCGACATGTAAATAATAACCTATTTTATAATTGGCTGCTGTGGAGGCGCTGGCAAGCTGACATTTTGAGAGAACAGATGTGTGCAGCTAATTCAGCCTTGGCTGGGTCCCATTAGTTTGCCAAGAACAATGGGACTTGTTATGCTCCTCATTTGTTCGTGCCAATTAGGAGCCACAGTTCATACTGTAAGCTGACATTGGATGAGTACTTTCTATGTCCATGAACAGTATTATTTATAATGCAAAATGGAGCCTCCAGTCAGTATGTGTAAATAAAAAGACGATGCATTCCATCATTCCCAGTCATTATATTTTGGATATGTAAATGCACTTGTGCAAAGTGATAATGAAACAGCAACTACAGATCAATGGTTTAGTACAGGATTACCTATGTTAACAGAGCTGCACCTGAGCAGGCTTCAGGAGAAGAGAAGCGGAGAAAATTTCCTCCCTGAAAAATTCAACAGAAACACTTTTTCCTTTAGAAGGTGGGAATGTTTTCATTGTATTGCTGGCCACCTACAGTGATGTGCCACGATAACAGCAGTGTTTTGTTTTGTTATCGGGGAAGAGTTGGCCTCACTTTTAACAGTGAGAATAAAGGAGCTGTTTCCTCTCTAGGTTTAAGGACAGATGTGGAAATAAAAACAGCAAAAGAGCCGAGCAATCAGTTTACGGTGTATGTCAATTCTGTCTTAGGGAACACTACGAGGCCGAAATTGCGCCTTTTATCGATGGCCATTAACGCCTCCAGGAGACGCTAACAGGACGTAAAATAGAAGTCGCCCAGGCGTGGCGCAAAAATCGCCCCTGTAGAATTGGGTGGGGGTTTTGCGGAGGCGTAGCGCCCCGCTCGGCTGTGCGCGGCGATGATGACGTCATTGCCATGCGCATCGCTCCCTTACTGCCCCGAAAGTGTGATTGCCCCGCGCAACCTACCTTAGCGCCTGGTGATGACAACGACAGCTTGAGCTGTCGAGTTGCAGTCGGGAACCGGATGCACCAGCGCTATTTAAAGGTGCCATCTTTGAAAGTATTTTTTGCCGTCCATTACTTATTTTTGCTTTCCAATAGTTAGGCAGAGTCGCATGTGGACCAATAGCAGCGATTTTTAGCTCAAACATTCTTCTGCCTGCTACCTATTCCCCTGTATAACTCGCGACACTTTCGATGTTCAACCACTTCTGTTGCTTCATGGGGGCTGTGCTGGCACTCGACTGTCAGAGGATGCTTCGCCGAAGACAAAGGCACCGCCAATTGCAAAGGGAAAGGCATCGAAAGAGGAAGAGCGAAAGGCAAAGACAAAGAGAGGGAGCACCACGGGGGTGGCCCATGGAGAAGTCCAGGGAGCACGCCACAGGAAGAGGGAAAGTTCAGGCAAAGGGACAGGCACAGACAACCACAGGCAGCAACAGGGAGAAGCACATCAACATGTTGCCAAAGGAAGAAGGCGCCACAGGGCTGACAACAGGAGGCCTTACTCTCCCAGGGTATTCCGTCAACTAAAATACAGGCTGGTGGACTTTGCGGACATGTGGCAGATGAAATCTAATGCAGAAAAGTGCGAAGTGATACATTTTGGTAGGAAGAACAAGGAGAGCCATTATAAATTAAAAGGTACAATCATAAAGAGGGTGCATTAACAGAGAGACCTGGGGGTATGTGTGCACAAATCGTTGAAGGTGGCAAAAAGCAGTTAAAAAAAGCAAGTTACACCCTGGGCTTCATAAATAGAGGCATAGAGTACAAAAGCAAGGAAGTTATGATGAACTTTATGGGCTCAATTTTCCCGAGTGATTTGCTCCGTTTTTTTGCTGCATGCCACTTTTTTTGGCCTAAGTTAAAAAAATCCAAGTTTCCCCAATCTTTGTGCGCCAGTGTAACTCAGTTAGTTACGATTTTTTTAGGTTAGTTTTCTTTTGCGTCATAGGGGGCGTAACCTGATCTCTGCACCAGTTTTTCACAATTATGCAAGTTTGGCCAATTAAAATTTCTCCTAGGACGGCGTATGTGACCACTCCCCAAAAATCTTCTGGGCCCTTAAGGAAAACCAGCGCACATTAAAAAGTCGGCGCACTAAGACGCCATTGTTTTTCTGTGAAGTTTTGGAGGGAGTCAAGAACGCACAAATATGCATAATCAAGCTTAAATTTTTAAAACTTAAAACGCAGGAAATGGAAGCTTAAAGGAATTCTTTAAGTTTTGATTTTTTAAAAACTGACATGCCACCACCGAACATCTCCAAACCAGACTCGAGGGTCAGAGTGTCGGCCGGCAGAATTGGTCCCTCGCCCGGACACAGGGGCTCGGGGCTCGGCTTGAAAAGAAGCCCAGGGGGGTGGGGGCTGTGGAAGGTGAACAGAAGGCATGAGAAGCCTTACACTATGCATCAAATGAAGCCCGGGGGAGGGAGGGGGCGTTTCCCGATCAGTGCACCTGCTCAGACCTGCGTGTGGTCCATACTAGGGCTTCGACCTTGGGGAAAGAGAGAACAAAGAACTTTGTCCTGCTTGCCGTTTTGAGCTTCTTGCAAGGTACAATTCAATCATGGAGACAATACTGACAATGCCATACCTTGTGCAAGCCTTCTGCATGATGGTGCTGCGGAGAAGACAATTAATTCGACGTCATCGCACGAGGAACCACAGAGCACGTAGGGTGATGGGCAGGAGGCCTTACCCACGTCGGGTATATTGAGACAGGCATTCGTACCTGCACCTGAGTGATGTAGACTGTGTCAGAAGGCTGCGTTTCCATAAAGAAGTTGTAACTGAGATCTGAGAGTTAGTAAAAGCAGACCGGCAACCTAGAGGTGTCAGGAGGACTGTTTTGTCAGTTGAAGTGAAGGTTACAGCTGCACTTTCATTCTATGCATCTGGATCGGTCTAGGCCACAACTGGAGATGTGTGCGCCATTTCTCAACATGCAACACATATCTGCATTTGGCAGGTGCCCGGAGGAATGACTACATAAAGTTCCCCATGACCGCCCAGGCAATGAGTGAAAGGGCTGTGGGCTTCTCCAGGATTGCTATCTTCCCAAAGGTACAGGACTGCATTGATTGTCCCCGCATCGCCTTGCGAGCACCTTTGGAGGATTCCGAGATGTACAGAACAGAAAAGGCTTCCACTCCATTAATGTGCAGCATGTGTGTGATGACATGTATCGCATCATGTCAGTTGATGCAAGATACCCTGGGAGAACCCATGATGCGTTCATCCTACCCGAGAGCGTTATATCTGCCATGTTTCAGCAGCAGCCATAAGGGCAGAGCTGGCTACTGGGAGACAAAGGGTATGGCCTCGCCACCTGGCTCATGACCCCCCTATGCGTAATCCGGATAGAAGCTGACCGGTAATACAACATGTCGCACATTGCGACGCGCAGCATCATAGAGAGGACCATTGGCATCTTGAAACAGCGTTTCCGATGCCTGGAGCATTCCGGAGGCTACTTGCTGTACTCCCCTGAGATTGTCGGTTAGTTCACTGTTGTGTGCTGCATGCTGCATAACTTAGCCATCATGAGGCAGCAGCAACTGGTAGTAGAAGACCCACCTGAGGTAAGAGTGGCTGATGATGAGGAGGAAGATGCAGATGACGAGGAGGAGGAGCAGGAAGAAGACTATCTGATGAGTCAGAAATAATTGAATCACTCCCACTCTCAACTACTTCCATGTCTGTGGGTAAAATATAATCAATGTGAACAAACCTAACCTGTCCATTATCAAACATCTTGACCAAATATGTGCGAGGACCACATATCTTCACCACTCTTCCTGGTAACCACTTTACCCATTTATGGTGATGGTTCTTCACTCACCTTCTGATTTAATTTCACACTTCTCTCTTTTACTCTACCTCTATCATGATTCTCTTTCTGTCTTAATTGTGTTTCTTCTATGGACTGAGCTAAGTTTGGTTTTAACAACGAGAATCTGGTTCGTGGCTGTCGTTTGAGAAACAACTCTGCTGGTATTCCACCAGTAGTTGTGTGAGGAGTATTACGATACATTATTAGAAAATTAGCCAATTTGTGGTCCAATGACAACTGTCGTTTCTTTGGATTTGGATCCAACATTTGTTTGGTGAGGGCACGTTTTACAATTTGTACATTGCGCTCTGCTGCACCATTCGAAGCAGGGTGGTACGGTGGAACCTTGGTATGTTTCACACCATTTTTGCTTGTGAACTGTGCAAATTCTTCTGCATGAAATTGTGGTCCATTATCCAAAATAATTTCTTCTGGGAGGCCAAATGAAGAAAATAATCTTCGCAAAATGTTTAATATTTTACTTGTTGTTATTTTCCACATTGGAAACACCTCAACCCACTTCGAATGGCTATCAATCACAGTGAACAATTGTTGTCCTTCTAGCTCAGCAAAATCAATATGTATCCTTTGCCACATCCTGGAAGGCCATTTCCATGGCTGTAATGGTACTGATGGCGGTTGCTTGCTTATCGATTGACATGTCGTACACTGACTTACGATGTACTCTATATCTTTATCAAGACCTAGTCACCATAAGTAACTGTGTGCGAAACTCTTGGTCAAGCACATTCCCAGGTGCTAGTCATGGAGGTCTCCTAATAATTTGGACCTGAATTTATTTGGTATAACCACTCTTACACCCCACATGATACAATCTTTATAGACTGATAATTCATTCCTACGAATGAAGAATGGATGAATATCTTTGTCTGTTACCTGGTTTGGCCATCCATTTGCAATATAATCATACACCTTTGACATAACTGGGTCATGTTTGGTTGCTCTACCAATCTCTTCAGCTGTGACTGGCAGTTCATCAATGTATGAAAAATAGAACACCCTTTCCCTATCGGGTGTAACTTGTGATGGGGAAGGCAATCTAGACATAACATCAGCATTACTGTGATCAGCTGATCGTCTGTATTCAATATCATATGTATATGCTGACAAAATCAAAGCCCATCTCTGCATTCGGGCTGCAGCTAATGTTGGAACTGGGGACTTTGGATGGAGGCTTATGGTCCGTAAACTTACAACCATACAAGTATTTGTGGAACTTCTTGACCCCAAAAATGAATGCCAAAGCTTCCCTTTCGATTTGCGCATAATTACGCTCACTGGCACTGAGAGTGCATGAAGCAAAAGCAATTGATCTCTCCTCCCCACTACGTAATACATGAGAGATTACTGCCCCAACTCCATATGGAGAGGCATCACATGCTAGCTTGATCTCCTGAGATATGTCATAGTGAACTAACACGGTGCTCTCTACCAAGGTTCTTTTACACTCCTTGAATGCTGTATCGCATTCTTTTGACCACTTCCAATGGACCTGTTTTTTCAATAGTTCATTCAGTGGATGTAATACTGTAACCAAATTTGGTAGGAACTTCCCATAATAGTTCAAAAGACCCAAAAATGATCGAAGTTCAGTGGCATTCTTCGGAGTGGGTGTATTTCTGATTGCATCCAGTTTTTCCTTGGTGATGGACATTGCCCGCTAGAACCTGGTTTACGGTTACTTTATAATCACCACACAATCTTACCTTACCAGTGGACTTAGGTACAACAACAATGGGTGTAACCCAATTACATCGATCTATCTTAGAAATAATGTTCTCAGTCTCTAGTCTTTTGAGTTCTTGCTTAACTTTCTCCTTGAGTGCATATGGTATGGAACGTGGCTTGTAGTAAACCGATCTACTGTCCTTCTGTACCCTGACACTCGCCTTGAAGCCTTGGATCGGACTGCCCGTTTTGCAGAACACCTTCTTGATGACATCTTCCTTTGACGCAAATCTCGTTTCAACACGAAAAATCTCACTCCAATCCAGCTTCAGTGATCCCAATCAATTTCTTCCTAGTAAGGCAGGCTTGTCTCCTGCCACTACTATTACAGGCAAGCTCTGAACTTGATCCTTGTATTTCACCGGTACGGTGATACGACCTACCACCAGAATGTTCTCTCCCAAGTAGCCTCGCAGCTCTATCTTGGCTTTCTCCAATGGGAAATCCCACAATTTATCAAGGTATAGCGACTCCGGTACTACACTCACGGATGCACAAGTGTCGATTTCCATGGGTATCTTGAATCCTGCAACATCTATGTGGATTATGATACTTTTCGAATCACCATCTGTTAACCTCGTGCTCCTGATGACATTGAACTCTAACATCTCCTCTGTCCTGTTGTTGTTCTTCCATGCTATCTAGTCTCTGGGGATTTCTACTCATAGCTTTGAAAGCTGGTTTACCCTTCAGTCGGCATGTCTTCGCAAGATGCCCAGTTTTCCTGCAGAAGAAACACTCTGCTTTCACATATGGACAACTTTGTGCAATGTGTTGTCCCAGGACGTCAATGCTCTGTTCCCATTTCTAGTTTCTGAGACTTTGGGGCCCTACCGCCTTTTACTTTGAACCTTCAGGCGATTCACCTCGGTTGTCGATGACTGAAATTAGTATGAGATTCTTGGGAATATTGGTCGGCCATGCTCATCGACCTAGCTGTCTGACAAGCTAAATCAAAAGTCAAGTTAGGCGTCGTCAATAACTTTCTTCTGATCACATCATTTTTCATCCCACAAACAAGGCGGTCTCGCAATGCTCAGTTCTGAAAGTCTCCGAAATTACAGTGAATAGATAACTTTTTTAATGCTACAATGTAAGCTGATGTTTTCTTCGGCCTTCTAATTTCGTATTCCGAAACGATAACTTTCAGCAATTTCTAACAGAATGGGGCTGTAATGTTGTTCTAACTTATTTAGAATCTGTTTCAGCATTGTATCCTTTGGCTTATTAGGGACAAACAAATTTATCAGTGTTTCATACAATGCGGGCCCGGCCTCAGTTAAAAATATAGTTATTTTTTGTTCCAACACCGCCCAGTTATTGTCTTCATTACCGGGAATTTCAATGATATTATTTGCAGTGAAAAACAGCCGATCCACATAAGCTCTGAAACTTTCACGGTCACGTTGAAATGCCCCCACATGTCCTATAACTCCCATAGGAGCAACTATTTTGACTCTGGCAGCTTAATCAAGTGTGCTCGTAATTTACCTCAGATTTGTAGCTGTTTCCAAAAACAGAGAAGCTCTCAAAGTCTCTCTGCCGACTGGCTGAATCCTTCACAACAAAAATTTCAGCTTTGTATTATTCGATTACATCCCATTCTCGTTGCCAAATGTCATATCTTTGGAGAGCACACAACACACAACCTGTAAGATAGCTGCAGGTTCGGAATCTTCTGACCTGCTGGTCAGGTGACCTGCTCTTTATTAAACAGCACTAGCTGCAGTAACACAGGCGTCCACAGTGTGGAGCTCCAGACATTACAAAGGTGATTGGCAGAAGAACCAAAGGCGACATGAGGAAAAATGCATTAAATGGTTAGGATCTAGAGTGCATTGCCTGAAAGGGTGGTGGAGGCAGAATCAATTGTGGCTTTCAAAAGGGAATTGGATAAGTACCTGAAGGAAAAAAATTGCAGAACTATGGAGGAAAGGACGGAGGAGTGGGACTAGCTGAAGTGCTCGATGGGCTAAATGGCTGTCTTCTGTGCAGTAACCATACTATGATTCTATGATTAATTTAAAATATATTTTTTAATTAATCATTGAAGCTTATTTGTCTCTGATTTTACACCGGTTCACACGTTGCCACCATGTGTATTCCTGCACAGCTTCTCGTTTAACCTTCATTAGTCTGTCCAAAATAGATAAAACTGAGGGGCCTCAAGCTGCTGCTGGAGTCTTGCATGCAGCCAAGCCAAGTGCACATTGCAAAATCGGTGGTGTGCGAAGGCCTGCTGGTGCACAAGGCTTCGCAAAATTTGCCTTTTAATTTAAACACTAAAGGCAAAGGTCTTCTAGGACGCACACTAAATATAAAATCAGGAACAGAAAAATAAGCAATTCATGTGCCCAAAGTGCTCATATATTGTGTGGTCAGCAAAGCACTGGCTGACCATATTCTCTATTTCATCATCTGAGTAAATCAGTAAATAGGTAATAAAGATCAGCTGGCATTTTTCTTGCATTTCTGAGCTTGGGCTCAGAGCCATTTGACGTTTAAGACTTTAACCAATAAACTTAGAAAGCCAAAATTGCTAAGTTTGGGAGAGTGCTAGACTGAAGGTGTAAAGGTCCCAGGTCGATCCTGGGTTTCATCAGCCAATTCTTTACCTCTCTGGGCAGAAATTCTCCCAGTTATTTGAGGTTCAAACTTATGAAGGGTTTTGATGGATTAGATAGGGAGAAACCGTTTCCACTGACAGGAAGGTCGATAACCAGAAGACATAGATCTAAAATAAAGCAAAAGAATGGGAGGCGGTGTTGGGGGGAGTGGGAGATGAGAATTATTTTACGCTGTGAGTTGTTATGATCTGGAATACGCTGCCTGAAAGGATGGTGGAATTCCATAGTAACAAGAAGGGAATTGGATATATACTTGAAAATTAAACATGTGCAGGGCTATGAGGAAAGAGCAGGGGAGTGGCACTAATTGCATACCTCTTTCAAACAGCCGGCACAGGAAAAATGGGCCAAATGGCCTCCTGTGCTGTATGTTTGCCTTCACTGCAAATGGATTGGAGTATACGAGTAAGGAAGTCTTTCTTCAATTATATTGGGCTTTGGTGAGATCACACCTGGAGTACTGTGTACAGTTTTAGTCTCCTTACCTAAGGAAGTATATACTTGCCTTGGAGGGGGTGCAACAAAGGTTCACTAGATTGATTCCTGGGATGAGAGGGTTGTCCTATGAGGTTTGTGTAGAATGAGCCTATACTCTCTGGACTTTAGAGGAATGAGAGGTGATCTCATTGAAAGGTATAAAATTCTTAGACACCTTAACACGCTAGATGCTAAGAGGCCGTTTTCCCTGGCTGGAGAGTCTAGAACTAGGGTCATAGTTTCAGAATAAGGGGTTGGCCATTTAGGACTGAGAGGAGGAGAAATTTCTTTACTCAGAGGGTTGTGAGTTTTGGAATTCTTTACCACAGAGGGCTGTGGAATAAAAAGCTAGTATCAGTAGTCGTGACCATGAAGCTACCATATTGTTGTAAAAACCCATCTGGTTCACTAATGTCCTTTAGGGAAGTAATCTGCTGTCCTTACCCAGTCTGGCCTGTATGTGACTCCAGACCCACAGCAATGTGGTTGATTCTTAACTGCCCTCTGAAATGGCCTCGCAAGTCAATCAGTTATATTCAAGATGGCAGCTTATCACCACTTTCTCGAGGGCAATTAGGAATGTGCAAAAAATTCTGGCCTTGCAGATGATGCCCACATCCCGTAAATTAATAAAAAAAAAGGCCTAGATGGTCAAAGATACAGATGCCTTTATCTTAAAACACACACCAATGCTGCAAAAAGCACATTGGAGAATTAATAGATGACTCAGAGAAATATCCAAAGATGCAGAAACTGCAAGGGAACGTAAATGGTGGGGCACTGGAAGGAGAATGCACAGGAGAACAGAGTCAGAGGCATGGCGAGCTCAGGAGAGGGTAGGGGCTGCACTGCTGGAGAAGACTCCAGAGAGAGAGATGGGTGAGGCGATGAAAGGCTTAAACATGAGGATGAGGATTTTAAATTGGCTCAGGTTTGACTGTGATGTCTCCCTGTGAATTTTTCTTTAAATGTGGATTTGAGCATCTATCTACATTATTAAGTATATAAAATAATCATTGCACTTCCATACAGAGGTCATTGTAAGAAAATGTTCAAAATGACAAAAAAGTAATTAGTAAACTCATACAAGAATCGAAGGCCACGTATTATCTGAAATTAATAAAATCATAAAAGCATTAGAACTCTTGGGGCTGTATTTTCTGGTCCTTTGCACTCCGGGTTTCGCCCCGGAGCAGCGTGAAAGGCCTCTCTCGGAGCGCACATGGCCCGGCACTTTAGCTTGGGAGTTTCCCATCCTTGCTCACAAAAAGTGTACAATGTCTCCCTTAGCGCTGTGCCTCCTGATGCAGGGCCCAGATGCTGAAACTTCCATACTAAAGTGCAAACTATTCCCGGCTGGTAACATAAGAACATAAGAAATAGGAACAGGAGTAGACCATACGGCCCCTCGAGCCTGCTCCGCCATTCAATAAGATCATGGCTGATCTGATCATGGACTCAGCTCCACTTCCTTGCCCATTTCCCATAATCCCTTATCCCCTTATCATTTAAAAAACTGTCTATTTCTGTCTTAAATTTATTCAATGTCCCAGCTTCCACAGCTCTCTGAGGCAGCGAATTCCACAGATTACCAACCCTCAGAGAAGAAATTTATCCTCATCTCAGTTTTAAATGGGTAGCCTCTTATTCTAAGATCATGCCCTCTAGTTCTAGACTCCCCCATCAGTGGAAGCATCCTCTCTGCATCCACCTTGTCAAGCCCCCTCATAATCTTAGACGTTTCGATAAGATCATCTCTCATTCTTCTGAATTCCAATGAGTAGAGGTCCAACCTACTCAACCTTTCCTCATAAGTCAACCCCCTCATCCCCGGAATCAACCTAGTGAAAGTTCTCTAAACTGCCTCCAAAGCAAGTATATCCTTTCGTAAATATGGAAGCCAAAACTGTACGCAGTATTCCAGGTGTGGCCTAACCAATACCTTGTATAACTGTAGCAAGACTTCCCTGCTTTTATATCCCATCCCCTTTGCAATAAAGGCCAAGATTCCATTGGCCTTCCTGATCACTTGGTGTACCTGCATACTAACCTTTTGTGTTTCATACACAAGTACCATCAGGTCCCGCTGTACTGCAGCACTTTGCAATCTTTCTCCATTTAAATAATAACATGCTCTTCGATTTTTTTCTGCCAAACACACTTTCCAACATTCCCACCCCACCTCCGTTTTCACCCCGAACACAGAAAAGCCTAAAATCCAGCCCTTGGTTTTATTTGTTCCTTTTGCAGTATACAATGATGTAAAAACCATAGCAGGAGTAGGTAATTATTACTGTAATATTAAGGTTTGTTTTAGCATCATAGTATATGTGTTAAACACTTTATAAAATGGGCAGACCAAAATGTGAATACATTCCAGCAGCTGTAACTCTAATGGGGTAAAATTGCAGTGTGTGATAGCAAACTTAACACATTATATGGATTGCCTTGCCTGCTATTTTAACCAAGGCAAATGAATTGTAAAGCATTAGCACCTTTATTAAAATAGCAAAGACGTTTCATACGAATGCATTCGTTATTAATATCGCACAATGCGATTTCTCTCCATAAGGGTTAAAGTTATGAGGAGAGAATAACAGAACTGAATTTGGTTTCATTGCAGAAAATAATTGAGATGAATTCAGATTAGGAAGCGAAATTGCCCCTTTTTATAGCCCCGTTAGCACCTCCGGGGGGGCTCTAATGGGGTGCAAGTCGTTATTGCCCAGCTACCACCTCCCGACAAATTGCCTGGGAGGTTGCTGAGGCGCTGCTAGCAGTGGCACACCCCGCACTTAGTGCCCCGGGCTGCTGCGCAACCAGCGAAGATGTAATCGGCGCGTGTGTCAACCCCTTAACCCTCCGCGGGGAAAATTGCCAACGTCAGCAAGCGCTCTTGGGGCTCGCTCGGTCACACACTGCCCTGGTGGCCTAGCGGAGCATCCTTGTAGTGCTGAACATTTTGCCCCAGTAGCACCCCGGGACCTGCTCCAAACTAAGTGGAGCGCCGGAGATTGTGCTCCGCTTCCTTTGAGGGGCGGTAATGCCAATTCAGCGTCGGAGGCGGTACTTCTGAGCCAGTCGTTAAAGGTCCCGGGGGCAATTTCGCTTCCTACGTCTTTAAAATACTGAAAGTTGTTGATAATGGACATGGATTCAAACTGTGATCATAGAACTATAGGGCATGAGAACAAAATTCACGAAGTCTTAGATGAAATAAGACATGGTTTACACCTATGGAGTAGCAGATGTGTTAAAGTGAAACAGTTAGTGATACGAACTCCTGAAAAAAATAACAGCTAGATATATCTCTGTTCAAGACGGAGATTCAATGATTACTGAACTTCAGTGGGATCAGGTTTCAATATTGGCCTTAGCGCACGGAACCTCAAAACAATGACAACAAAGTTGGGGAAGACAACCCACTCAAAAGCACCTGTGTCAGTGCCTAGTGTGTAGTTAACAGGAACTGACAGGAAATGAGAATAGAGTGTACATGTGCAGGCAGATGCTGGGAGAAAAGGCCAGGTTTGACAGTAAGTACGTCACATTGTCAGAACCCGAGTCTCAAAGAACTGAGATGTCTGGAGGGAAAATAAATTTTGTGGAAGTAACAGTAAAATAAATGACAATAATTAGACTCTGTCAGATTCCATAACATTCATTACTTTATTAAATTGACACAATGTTTTACATTACAATGAAAATAAATACAAATTACTTTTGAGTTTCATGTGGTTAAATTATGCTGCATCAATAAATTGGACAAATTAAATCACATTTTCTTAGAAGGCCTCATTTACCATACACCTACAAAAGGAAATATTGTAAATATCACCAAATGTCACCTAAACTCATTAAGGAATTATCTATTTTAATCTAACTGACTAGTAATGGGCAATTATAGCCTTTTTGAAAAATAAATCAGCTTCTTTGGTAATAATCATAAGCTACTTGAATATATTCCATAAAATAGAAGCTAAGTGGGAGTTTATTACACATAAAATATGCTATGCATCCAACTAAGGGATCAGGGTAAAACCAGAATAGCAACACAGTGCGTCTTAAATGAACAACAGCATTGGTACAAAAATATATTTGTTCCCATCAATCTTTATGCCTTTAGACTGTGTGCATTAGGTTCTTCTAATATTCTTGACTCATGCCAATTAATCTCGTCTTTTGCACCTTTCAAGTCCATACGCAAACAAAACCCTGTGCTTTCTGCATGATAGATCCTATGCACCAAATCTAATATATGCACCAAGTCCAATGAATAGACTTCATAAACTGCCATCCATTTCAACAGGAGCGCTGCAGAAAAACCCAAACACCTTAAAGTCTGGGAAGATTCAGTAATGGCCCAATAACTCAATCACCAAGGAATCAGGCATTGGAACATCGCGATTGTTTTAAACATATCAGTTCTCAAGGATTGAGTTTTGCCAATTTGTTTGATAGCAGAGTATGAAATATCAGGGGAGCAGGAATTGCAATTCGAAGCACAGAGTGGCTGTTGCAAAATGTACATAAACTCATGCCACCCTCTTGCTGATAAAACTAAATTGTTGTGAGGCCGTTACCTGGACAATGGCTGATTTGTAACCAGTCACAGCAATTATTTTAGCAGTCCTACTTTTTGTCTGTTATTTAATAGGTTACCTCAGCAGTTTCGAAGACGTTGCCCGCAAGAATGACAAAGCTTTGACATTCACTCATTTTTTAGTGTCTTTTGACTTATTGCCATTTTACATCCTCTTTTAAATAGCTGTAACCGCCGGTATATGATTGATTGTTCATGTCTCTTGAGGAGGCAAAATAGGGATGATTTTCGACTTTAGACAGATGGTGAAGGAGCACTGAAAGGCAGCTCACCGATCGGAAAGGTGGGAAATCTGGCGGCTCCTCTGCGGAGCTGAGCTGGCAGAATTTAGTTGGGGTGGAGCAGGTGAGGTGCTCTTCCTGGCTCCACAGAAATTATCACAGGACCATTGGTTAGGCCGCTGAGCGCACCAATGGATGGCCCCTTTGATGTCATAGGACCTCGATTTGCATGGTCCGGGCTGCACATTTTAAAGATGGAGGTGGCCCAAATGTTGACAGGAATGAGCTATGCTGTGAAAAATGGGGATAAAAATCAGTCTCTTTTATAACTATTTATAAGCATCATACACACTGTGTTCACATCTGATTTACATTTACAGACACTGGCACATGCAAGATTTTTGCAGCTTTTTTTGTGAATTTGTGGGTATTTTATTATTAGCGAAATGGCAAAATCATTTGTTGAATAAAACTACGTTTTTGTTAATCTCCCTTATAATTAACATAAATTTCCATAATGCATACAAGTGTTACAACAACTGTCAGATTATGTGATAAACGGATGGAGATTCAAAATTATCTTTGTCCTGTGGAAGTGACTATGGAAACAGGACTCAAAAGATTCTAATCCCTTCATTGGGTTAGCTACAGAAGCTCACAGTATCATGGAAACATAGAAATTTCAGCAGGAAGGAGGTGATTTGGCCCATTGTGTTTGCGCTAACTCCATGCTGAAGTTATTCTTCCCTCCTGTCATTTTTCAGCCATGAAAACAAATGTCTGGAAAATGGCAGGCTGGCATGTGCAGGAGCGGCAAAGCTTATCCAATCCTATTTCCCGTTGTTTCTCCATACCCATTAATATGTTCCCTCAAGTGTTTATCCAGTTCCCTCTTAACTGCTGTATTCCACTAGTTCCTCACTTCATTGCTAATTTTGCACAATCTGTGTGCTTAACAGCACTGTCTGTCGATAACTTCAGCACTGGGTACATGCGTCCTCACCTAGTTTAATTCTAACACCTTGTTTAGATAGCTGATTTTTTTTTTACACTTTTTTAGTTAAGAACATAAGAATTAGGAACAGGAGCAGGCCATTCAGCCCCTCGAGCCCGCTCTGCCATTCAATAAGATCATGGCTGATCTTATACCTCAACTCCACTTTCCTGCACTGTCCCCATATCCCTTGATTCCTTTAATATCCAAAAATCTATTGATCTCTGTCTTGAATATACTCAACGACTGAGCATCCACAGCTCTCTGGGGTAGAGAATTCCAAAGATTCACCACCCTCTGAGTGAAAACATTTTTCCTCATCTCAGTCCTAAATGGCCGACCCCTTATTCTGAGACTGTGACCCCTGGTTCTAGACTCCCCAGCCAGAGGAAACAGCCTCCCTGCATCTACCCTGTCAAGCCCTGTAGTAATTTTGTATGTTTCAATGAGAACACCTCTCATTCTTCTAAAAGAGAATATAGGCCTAGTCTGCTCAATCTCTCCTCATGGGACAATCCCCCATCCCAGGAATCAGTCTGGTGAACCTTCGTTGCACTCCCTCTTTGTCAAGTATAGCCTTCCTTAGATAAAGAGACCAAAACTGTACACAATACTCCAGGTGTGGTCTCACCAGGACCCTATATAATTGCAATAAGATGTATTTACTCATACTCAAATCCTCCTTTAATAAAGGCCAACAAACCATTTGCTTTCTTGATTGCTTGCTGTACCTGCATGTTAACATCCAGTGATTCGTGTACAAGGGCACCCAGGTCTCTCTGAACACCAACATTTCCCAATCTCTTACCATTTAAGGATTTATTGGAGTATCACACAAGTGCACCAGCTTTAATAATTGTGGACACACTTCCACAGACTCACTACAGAGGCACAGGAGCATCATTGACCAGATTGTTGGATGCTTTAGTCTCAGAACCTAAGCAGATAATGAATCTCTCTCTCTCTCGCAGTTAAAATATAAACCATTCATTAAATAAATACATTACACCAACTCCATCCCTCTCCCTGGCATCTGTCTGAAGCTGAACCAGACTGCTCGCAACCTAGGTATCATATTTGACCCTGAAATGAGCTTCTGGACACATAACCGCAGCATAACTAAAACCGCCTATTTGCACCTCTGTAACATTGCCCCTGCCTCAGCTCATCTGCTGCTGAAACCCTCATCCATGCCTTTGTTAACTCTAGACTTAACTATTCCAATGCACTCCTGGCTGGCCTCCCACATTCTACCCTACGTAAACTTGAGGTCATCCAAAACTCGGCAGCCTGTGTCCTAATTCGCACCAAGTCCTGCTCACCCATCATCACCATGCTCGCTGACCTACATTGGCACCCGGTTAAGCAATGTCTCTATTTCAAAATTCTCATCCTTGTTTACAAATTCCTCCATGGCCTCGCCACTCCTTATCTCTAATCTCTTTCCCCCAACTCCCCTCCCCGAGATGTTGCGCCCCTCAAATTCTGCCCTCTTGAGCATCCCGGATTATAACTGCT
Organism: Pristiophorus japonicus; assembly: GCF_044704955.1. NCBI lineage: Eukaryota > Metazoa > Chordata > Chondrichthyes > Pristiophoridae > Pristiophorus > Pristiophorus japonicus. The sequence continues at coordinate 26,044,505 of NC_091984.1, read as the reverse complement.
CAACCGTTGGTGGACGTGCCTTCAGCTGCCTAGGCCCCAAGCTCTGGAACTCACTCCCAAACCTCTCCGCCTCGCTATCTCTCTTTCCTTCTTTAAGACGCTCCTTAAAACCTACCTCTTTGACCAAGCTTTTGGTCATCTCCCGTATGTGGCTTGGTGTCAAATTTATTTGTTTTGTCTTATAGCACTCCTGTGAAGTGCCGTGGGAAATTTTACTACGTTAAAGGTGCTATATAAATAAAAGTTGTTGTTGTTGTGGAATATCATCAGTTTTTCTTTGGGCTTTCAACATGATTTGCACTGAAAAATACACAGGACTCCAGCTTACTACTTAGTCAATACAAGTATGATCCAAGTTTGTTCTGCAAGGGCGTCCATGAAAATATTTCATTAAAAGCAGAAAAATATATCTTGAGAACTTGTCACCTATGGAAAGTACAATCAATCAATATTTTGAGTAAAAATTAAGTGATGCAATCACTTTCATCCTTAGAAAGTAGCAGCAAAACACAAATCGCCACTGGCGTATCTTCCATTGTGCAATATCACAAAAAGAATTTGTTTCCAAGATGTTAATACATTCTAAATACAAAATAATGATAGGGTGGATTCACTGGCATTGTGCTCCCAGTGAGGGGCCACTGCTGAAGGGAATGTGGGTTGGAGCCCAATCTCCGACTTTTGCTCCCTTCAAGCACAGCTCCCCACTGGGAGCATGGGATCCGGGAATTTGCCATTACATTTTCATTTTATTTAATTTTTCTAATTTTTGAACTATTAATACACATTTTTTTTCATGTACTGTCCTTAGAGGACCTTGCTTTGTAGAAGACTATTTTAAAGGTTTTTTTTCCCCCAGAAGACTGGCTGCTGAACACCTTGGGATGGCAAGCAAATGGGTCACAGACTTCTGAGCGATTCCTTAAAGTGATGCTGCTTCATACGTGGTTCCTAGAGAAAGCCAGTTACTTCAGGCTGAGCAAAGCAGAAGAAAGTCCAATGGTTTTCCCCCACTGTCCACCCATCCTTTAGCTGTTGACATATCCTCCCTAATGGCTCAGTTGAGAATTGGCAAAAACTCATAGGGAGGGAGGTTGCATATTTAGATGTCAGTAAACTGGGATTCAAACTGATGATCTCAGCAGTATAGTGTATGAAAGTTAATTTGCTACCATGCAGGTTTAAAAAAAATCAATGAGCCTTGAGCTACACGTTGGAAGAGCAAATCAAAACAATGAGTTAAATGGGCCGATGTCTCACCAGGGATTGAGGACATCAGGTATGTGTGTCCACCCATGAACTTCATTGCATTTCAATTGTTGGTAACTGCAGTCTGGTGTTTAGACCCTTCAAGATACAGCATTTGAGTTGTTCTCCCTCTCCCCTCTTTAAAAAAAAACCTCCGAGCTTCTCCTAGTCAGATGGCTCAGTAGCTCGAGCCTTAAAATGCTTCGCTGGGAATTTACTCGGATTTCTCCAAATTGGTCGGATTAACTTCAGTGGAAGATCGATAAGAAGAGCGTAAATGGAGTTATGCCGCTTGATCAGGAGAACATCCAAGGAAATTCCTGCCGCTAATCTCCTGACCATGTCGGAGATTGAAATCCCAAGACTATCTTTCACTCAGATCCACCCATCTCAGATAGGTGAGGCTGATCTGTTCTCAACTGGTCCACTAGATGGAGCATTGCACAGATTTGTTCCTACTTAGAAAATCAGCTATAACCATAATCACAATGGTTGTATTAAGAAGGTACCAGATAGGTAATCGGGTTTCAACATTCTACAGATGAATATATACATTCTATATGGTGACCAGATTGTAGTTACAGCATTATTTTCAGTACATGATCTTTGTCAATAAAAACATCAATCTACACAACTTATAAATATAAAATATAAACATCCCCATTTATATTTTCAGAAATGGCACTCTTGTTTTCTTAGTAAGAAAGTAGTGAAAGGCACCACCAAGTAAATGAAAACAGTAAAGAGCATGTATAAGTCATTTACATGGTGACATCACTGTTTCTTATTTACAAGTTTTAAGGCTGGTGTTTTCACGTGCAAAGATTCAGGAATATATATGCTAAAATGCTGTCTTAAAAGATGTCGGACCTCTTTCGATTTAAAGCTGCCACATCCCTTATTCCTCACCTCTTCCCCATCCCTTCTCCCCTCCACCTCACCTCACCCCCCCACCCCCCGCCCCACCTCACCTCTTCCCCCTCCCCCCACTGAAAACAGAAAAACTTTTAAAAGTTCAAGTTTTGTATGTCTTGTCAATTATTTTCTTAGGCAGATAATTATTTTTTTGTTTCAACCCCTTGGCCAGTCCAAGTACACAGAAATGTGGTCATTTGTAATCTAGGAATCTTCATATATACATGTTTATATATAGACACATCTATATATAAATGTATATGCACATTTTTAAAAGGGACACCACAGCTTTAAATGATTACTGCTCAGCATTACACGTAGCCTAATAAATAGTGCATCAACAAAGTACGGACCTTACAAGCACACTTTCATTCAGCACCACTGAAAGATTTTAGACAGCACGTGTAAAGGGAATTGGCGACAGTTAAGCGACACAGATAAACATTTACTTTTGACACTGGAACCGTCGGAAAATCTTCTCGTCTTAAATCATATCATCAGTGACAACATGTTTTACTGGTCGTCCTCCTTTAAAAATTCCCAGATCAAATGATTAACTACTTCTGGTTGGTCCTGTTGAAGCCAGTGGCTGGCCTCAGGCACAATATTCAGTCTGAATCGGTTCTTCACATAGGCCTTTGTGATCTCGGCCGTTCTGAATTCCAGAAATTCTTCTTTTTCTCCCCACAGCAACATTGTGGGTGACATCACCTCATTCTGATTCAGGGGCAGACTACTGTAAAACAAAAGTAATCATTATTTGTGAGCGAACAGCTATAAACTTTCAACTTCGAGACGCACAAGGACTCAGGCTTCTATTTTTAATCTAACTAAAAGACTGAAAGACAAGAATGAAGAATGGGCTAGTTCCTTTTTGTGTTCTGTTACATTTTTTCCTGTTTTTCTTTCCTTGTTGAATTCAGATTACGGGAGAGCGGCGTGGGCGTGTGGTTCTGCCATCAGGACTAGAGATACGGTTTTAGCAAGATAAGTGCAGGATGCCAGGGTAAGGACATCGCACTCTCATAAGCACAGAAGCACTAAATGTAAAAGCTGTGGATCTATGATTCCCACTGGGATGAGAGAGCTGGTTTCAGTCATGTAAAAATGGGAGCCAGTACATGGACGTCATTGTTCCAGTATCTGAACTACAGATGCACTAAATATAAACACTTCTTAAAAGGTTTTACGTAATAGAGCTACTGACTAAAGACAGCTGTGTACCCAGCAGTTCAACATCTTATACTATGTATATTTTATATATGTTAAAATGAGAGCACTTTAAAGGTACATACATCAAAATTTCACTGAGTAAAAAATTATGTCGTTGTAGCACGCCACTGAGCATAAGTGGCATATTTTTCTTGCGTAACTAAACTGGCCCAGCATCTGACAAAGGGTCATCGACCTGAAACGTTAACTCTTGTTTCTCTCTTCACAGATGCTGCCTGATCTGCTGAGTATTTCCAGCATTTTTTGTTTTTATTATCCCCCAGATTTTATTGAAATTAGGTCAGAGCCCTATAATACTGTTTAAATGCCCGTGCGGTGCTAGAGATGTTCAGTGCCCATTTGGAATGGGTGCTTCAGGGATGGCCCATTAAAAAAAAAATGAATTTGCCTCTGGGTGGCCCTTTTCTTTAAGAGGTGTGGGAGCTGCTGGTTTTCCTTTCTTCTCCATGGGGAAAGTGCCTCCCCAAATAACTCAGAAACCAGGGATTCGATTCACATAGAAGAACCAAGTTTAGCAGCATGCCGTATTGGTTCATTGATGTGATGCACCATTGGGGATTCTTGCTGTTATAGAAACATAGAAAGTAGGTGCAGGAGTAGGCCATTCATCCCTTCGAGCCTGCACCACCATTCAATATGATCATGGCTGATCATGCAACTTCAGTACCCCATTCCTGCTTTCTCTCCATACCCCTTGATCCCTTTAGCCGTAAGGGCCACATCTAACTCCCGTTTGAATATATCTAATGAACTGACCTTCACAACTTTCTGTGGTAGAGAATTCCACAGGTTCACAATTCTCTGAGTGAAGAAGTTTCTCCTCATCTCGGTCCAAAATGGCTTACCCCTTATCCTTAGACTGTGAGCCCTGGTTCTGGATTTCCCTAACATTGGGAACATTCTTCCTGCATCTAACCCGTCAGAATTTTAGATGTTTCCATAAGATCCCCTCTCATTCTTCTAAATTCTAGTGAATATAAGCCTAGTCGATCCAGTCTTTCTTCATATGTCATCCCGGGAATCAGTCTAGTGAACCTTCGCTGCACTCCCTCAATAGCAAGAATGTCCTTCCTCAGATTAGGAGACCAAAGCTGCACACAATACTCAAGGTGTGGTCTCACCAAGGCCCTGTACAACTGTAGTAAGACTTCCCTGCTCCTATACTCAAATCCTCTCGCTGTGAAGGCCAGCATGTCATTTGCTTTCTTTACTGCCTGCTGTACCTGCATGCCTACCTTCAATGACTGATGTACCATAACATCCAGGTCTCTTTGCACCTCCCCTTTTACTAATCTGTCACCATTCAGATAATAATCTGCCTTCCTGTTTTTGCCACCAAAGTGGATAACTTCACATTTATCCACATTATACTGTATCTGTCATGCATTTGCCGATTCACCTAGCCTGTCCAAGTCCCCATGCAGACTCCGAGCATCCTCCTCACAGCTTGCACTGCCACCCAGCTTAGTGTCACCTGCAAAATTGGAGATATTACATTCAATTCCTTCGTCTAAATCATTAATGTATATTGTAAATAGCTGGGGTCCCAGCACTGAACCCTGCGGCACCCCATTTATTCACTGCCTACCATTCTGAAAAGGGCTCGTTTATTCCCAATCTTTGCTTCCTGTCTGCCAACCAGTTCTCTATCCACGTCAATACATTACCCCCCAGTACCATGTGCCTTAATTTTTCACACTAATCTCTTGTGTGAGACCTTGTCAAAAGCCTTTTGAAAGTCCAAATACACCACATCCACTGGTTCTCCCTTGTCCACTCTACTAGTTACATCCTCAAAAAACTCTAGAAGATTTGTCAAGCATGATTTCCCTTTCATAAATCCATGCTGACTTGGACCGATCCTGTCACTGCTTTCCAAATGCGCTGCTATTACATCTTTAATAATTGATTCCTGCATTTTCCCCACTACCAATGTCAAGCTAACCGGTCTATAATTCCCTGTTTTCTCTCTCCCTCCTTTTTTAAAAAGTGGGGTTACATTAGCTACCCTCCAATCCATAGGAAATTAACCAGAGTCTATGGAATGTTGGAAAATGACCACCAATGCATCCACTATTTCTAGGGCCACTTCCTTAAGTACTCTGGGATGCAGACTATCAGGCTCTGGGGATTTATCGGCCTTCAATCCCTTCAATTTCCCAAACACCATTTCCTGACTAATAAGGATTTCCCTCAGTTCCCCTTTCTCATGAGATCCTCAGTCCCCTAGTATTTTCAGGAGGTTATTCGTGTCTTCCTTAGTGAAGACAGAACAAAAGTATTTGTTCAATTAGTCTGCCATTTCTTTGTTCCCCATTATGAATTCACCTAATTCTGACTGCAAGGGACCTACATTAGTCTTCACTAATATTTTTCTCTTCACATATCTGTGGAAGCTTTTGCAGTCAATTTTTATGTTCCCTGCAAGCTGACTCTCATACTCTATATTCCCCCTCCTAATTAAACCCTTCATCCTTCTCTGCTGAATTCTAAATTTCTCCCAGTCCTCAAGTTTTCTGCTTTTTCTGGCCAATTTATATTCCCATCCTTGGATTTAACACCTTCCCTAATTTCCCTTGTTAGCCACAGTTGAGCCACCTTCCCTTTTTTATTCTTATGCCACACAGGGATGTACAATTGTTGTAATTCATCCATGTGATATTTAAATGTCTAACATTGCCTATCCACCGTCAGCCCTTTAAGTATCATTCTCCAGTCTATCCTAGCCAATTTACGTCTCATACCGTCGAAGTTTCCTTTCGTTAAGTTCAGGATCCTAGTCTCTGAATTAACTGTGTCACTCTCCATTTTAATGAAGAATTCTACCATATTATGGTCACTCTTCCCCAAGGAGCCTCGTATGACCAGGTTGCTAATTAATCCTCTCTCTTTACACAAGATCCAGTCTAGGATGACCTGCTCTCTAGTTGGTTCCTTGACATATTGATCTAGAAAACCATCCCTTATACACTCCAGGAAATCCTCCTCCACAGTATTGCTGCCAGTTTGGTTAGTCCAATCAATACGCAGATTAAAGACACCCATGATAACTGCTGTACCCTTATTGCATACGTCCCTAATTTCCCAACCTCCCTACTACTGTTTGGTGGTCTGTACACAACTCCCACTAATGTTTTCTGCCCTTTGGTGTTTCGCAGCTCTACCTATATAGATTCCACATCATCCACGCTAATGTCCTTCCTTATGATTGCGTTAATCTCCGCTTTAACCAGTAACGCTACCCCACCTCCTTTTCCTTCCTGTATGTCCTTCCTGAATATTGAATACCCCTGGATGTTGAGTTCCCAGCCTTGGTTACCTTAGAGCCATATCTCCGTAATCCCAATTACATCATATCCATTAACAGCTATCTGCGCAATCAATTCATCCACCTTATTATGAATGCTCCTTGCATTGAGACTCAGAGCCTTCAAGCTTGTTTTTTTTAACACTCTTTGTTCTTTTAGAATTAGGTTGTAATGTGGCCCTTTTTGATTTTTGCCCTTGATTTCTCTGCCCTCCACTCTTGCTTTTCTTCTTCCTACCTTTTGGTTCAGCCCCCTTTTTACTTCCCTCTGCCCCCCTGCATAGATTCCCATCCCCCTGTCTTTTTAGTTTAAACCCTCCCCAACAGCACTAGCAAACACTCCGCCTAGGACATTGGTTCCGGTCCCGTCCGGTTTGTACTGGTCCCACTTCCCCCAGAACTGGTTCCAATGTCCCAGGAATTTGAATCCCTTCTCCTTGCACCATTCCTCAAGCTACGTATTCATCTGAGCTATCCTGCAATTCCTACTCTGACTAGCACGTGGCACTGGTAGCAATCCTGAGATTACTACCTTTGAGGCCTCAACTAAAGCAATGTGACTGAGTACTGTAGACTTGAGTAAGTGTGACCTTAGTCTCTTTATTCTGACTCCGAAGTGCTGGGACAGCATTGGAGGCCTGCTTATATGCAGTGCTCCCAAGGGATGCTGGGATCCCTTGGGACTCCAACAGATGCGCTTTCTGGTGGCGGTAGAACGCTGGTTACAAGGTGCTGCATACATAACACCTGCATTACACATCTTTTTCTAAAGGGGCCTGACGTACAGTGGGCTAAGCACACTAGCCTTCCAGTTGAGATGGGATGAAATTAAAGTCTCCTTTTCTCTGCCTGCCTCAAGGATCTTCCATGAAATGAGTTGGGCAGTTTCAGACTGTGCCCACTGATCATCGTCCCACAGCACCAAAACTGCACACAATTCATCACAAAGTGGCCCTCTCACTTAGAGAAGCTAGTGCGAGAAATTAAAATGTTGATGACAGCACTAAAGATCTTCCATTTTTACTTAAATAGAAATAACACCAGAGTGAAAGTTAGCTTACAGTAAAAACCAGAACTGTGAACTTATTGCATTGTATTACTCTGTGGTACAATGTCTGGTTCAATAAAATTGGGTTGCTAAGCTGCAAATGAAAAAGAAATTGCATCCTATGAATCTCTCCACGATAACAAAAACGAACAAAATTATTTTTTCTAATTTATGTTTTTGCTTAATTCTGTAGTTATGATAGGGATATATTCTGGCACTGCCCAGGTGGACTGCAATGGTTATCCTAGTCCTGTACATTCCTATGTTGTCTTGAGGTTTGAGTTAATGGGCATTGATGGTGCGGATTCGAGGGAACGTTACTCTGCATTTGGTCGTGCTGTATCTGACTTATGAACATTCTATCAGTCTGTGGTACAAAGTCTGGTTCAATAAAATTGAGTTACAAAGATGCAAATGGAAAAATAAAGAGAATAGAAAACGACCAGAAGGTCCATTAAGCTTGCCCCATTCAGATATGGTACGATCCCACACATAATTTACCCATCCTTTATCTTCATAATCACTTTAAGATGATAATTGAGAAGGACATAAGTATGACGAAAACCAGGGTAATAGATTGGAGAAAATTTTGAGGGGCTGAGAATAGAACTTGGGAAACTAAAATGGGAAACAATATTGACAAAAAAACAATGCAGAGCTGCAATGGGGAACATTTAAAACAGTGATCAACAGAATGCAGGAACAATATATTCCGCTAAAAGGGAAGAACAAACTAAACACTAATGATACCCCATGGATGAATAAAGCCATAAGGGGACAATTGAGGGTAAGGAAAGAGCCATACATTAAGTACATAGACAGTAGAGGAGTGCATGATAAGGAAGAAGACAAAAAGATTAGGAGAGAAGTCGAAAAAACAATTAGGACGGCAAAGAGGAACTATGAAATTAAATTATCAAGGAATATAAAACAAAATAGTAAAATATTTTACAGACACATCAATAAAAAATGGAAGATTGGGATGGGAATAGGACCATTAAGGGATATACAGGATAATACCACAGGTAACGATAGAGAGATGGCAGAAATATTAAATAATTATTTTGCTTCAGTATTTACCAGGGAGATAGAGCAGATGGACATAACATTGGATGATGTGATTTGTAATGAGATAAATACATTTAAAATAAAAAGAGGATAAACTAATCAAACTCAAAGAGCATAAAAAGCCTGGTCTGGATGGATTTCATCCACGCATTTTAAAAGAATATAGGGAAGAGATAGCAGAGATCTTACTGCATATATTTAATAATTCGTGAGAAAAAGGTGCAGTGCCAGAGGACTAGCGGATAGCTAACGCAATACATATATTGAAGAAGGTGGATAGAACATGCCCAGGGAATTATAGACCAGTTAGCTTAACATTGGTGGTAAGAAAAATAATAGAATCCCTATTAAAGGAGAAAATTGAAGAATATCTAGAAACCAAAAATATAATAACGAATAGTCAGCATGGATTTCAAAAGATAAAGTCTTGCTTGACCAACCTCATTGAATTTTTTGAAGAGGTAACAGAGAGAGTAGACAATGGTAATGTAGTAGATATAATTTATCTAGACTTTCGAAAAGCCTTCGATAAGGTACCCCATAATAGACTGATGAACAAGGTCAGAGAATGCGGAGTCGGGAGACAAGTAGCAGAATGGATAGCTAGCTAGCTTCAAGACAGAAAGTCGGGGTAAAAGGTAGCTATTCACAGTGGCAGAAGGTGGGTAGTGGTGTTCCACAAGGATCAGTGCTGGGACCACCATTGTTCACAAATTATATTAACAATTTAGACTTTGAATCAGAAACACAATTTCTAAATTTGCGGACGACACCAAATTGGTGGGGGGGGGGGGGGCGGAATAGTCAATACTGAGAAGCAATTTATTTTTCATTTGCATCTTCGTAACCCAATTTTATTAAACTAGACTTTGCACCACAGAGTGATAGAATGTAATAAACTCAAGTTTCTGGTCTTTACTGTAAGCTAACTTACACTCTGGTGTCATTCTATTTAAATAAAAATGAAAAATCACGCATGTAAAGACTACACTAGAATGAAGACAGTGTCCTGGCCAATATTTATCCTTCAACCAACATCACTAAAACAGATGATCTGATCATTATCACATTGCTCTTTGTGGGACCTTGCTGTGTGCAAATTGGCTGCCGTGTTTCCTACATTACAACAGTGACTACATTTCAAAAGTACTTAATTGGTTGTAAAGCACTTTGAGGCGTCCCGAGGTCAAAAAAAGCACTATAGAAATGCAAGTCTTTCTTTTACTAAAATTGTCTATTTGCCTGTGTCTCAGCAAAGTGTCACTTTTAAATGTCTTGTGGGTTGGAATCATGTTGAGTGATAATATTAATGACCATTTTAGTGCATTAAACCGTTTATCTTAAATTGGGTAATGGCTTCATTAAAATAGAGTACTGAGGAATTTCTAAAGTGCCCATTTCGAATATGATACACAGCTGAGTTTAAATATGTACTGATCTCTAGCTGACTGCAATGCTTCCTTGGTAACTTGATACCTTCTGATGTTTTCAAATTATCGTTCGCTGTTACAGTACAGCAATTTCTTAAATCACAATTATTTTCCCATTTTGTTCAACTGGCAATGTTAAATTTCAATGATGATAATCAGAATTAATATTTTCTTACCACTAAACACGTGCCCTTGAAAAAGTGGAGATTTTAAACCCACAAATGTTTATTATTAAGCAATTAGAATTTGTCAGAGACAGGTTTGATCAAAGACCAAAGACAGAAGATCGACATTAGCCCAAACAAAGGCAAAAGCATAAACAAATGGTATAATCACCACATCGCGGCCAAGGCAAATGTTACGTTGCATGTGCCAGCTATTCATAATTTATTAGTTCCAGAGCTTAAAATGTCTAGCTCCTACTTATGTTGGGTACATAGTTTATAAAAACATAAACAGAAAATCATGGAAAATATGTACGATTTTAGTTCCTTAAGCTTTTAAAAAAAAATATGAAGGCAACCATTAAGCAGTATATTACTTAGATTCTTTCTTGCACTAATATATGCAACCTCTTCACTCCCAGCCAGTAACATGAAGATATTCATAATGGGAATAAAGTATTTTAAAACATTGATCTTATTAGGAGTTACAGCTGGAGTCAAAATTATTCATGTTTAAGCAAGTAGCTTGGTGATTCTGTGTACACCAGTAATACTGTGTACTCAAAGGGATTGGTTGAAGCTTATCTAATTGTTGCAAAGAGAGGCATAGTACAGACTACAGTCATGTAGTGGTTATCGCATGGCATAAACAATCCAAAGATCCTGAGTTCCAATCCCACCGATAATTCAATAAATCTGATAATTTACGGACTGGCAAAAGTTAAAAAATGATCATGAAAACTGCAGATTGTCGGAAAAACCCAAGTGATTTACTAATTTACTATAGGGAAGGGAACTTGCCACCCCTATCTTGATTGCCTACACATGACTCAAGTCCCACAGTACATGGTTGATACTTAAACCCACTCAGTTGTAAAAACAATTGCTATGCTGGACTGCAATAGTTGAAGAAGGTGCCCCCCACTTTCTCACGCCAATTAGGAGCAGCCAATAAAAAACATTGCCTTGCCACATTGTACACATCCTGAGAACAATTTTATTTTATTTTTTAAAAAGCTTCAAATAAATAAATGGCCCCTTTCCCCTTTGAAGGTATTTTATCCCCTTTCACACGACAAAGTGTTTACAAATGCAAGGGTGAGTGAATGACCAGCTACCAGGCCTGTGCCACTGGCAACTAATGGCACATAGCAGCAGCTTAAATTAACTTGTCACCACATTTCCCTCCCTTTCATCCATTCAGCACAATTCCCAGTTGGACCAATTGAGATTTTAAATTCATTGGTCCAGATTTTGCTGTCAAAATAATGGTGAGGCTAATGGCACTCCCTGTTATTTATGCATAAATGGTACAGCAATTTCAGGTGGGGAGCAGATGCACGGTTAAATCTGATTATACACAAGTTGCAAAAACGGCATCTTACTGTCTGCCTCACCATTGACATGCATTGAATGGGGTGAAGTTGCTGTACTTGCGCGGTAGATACGAACGAATCCCACCGCAGATATTCAGGGCTAGTTATTACGAGCTGTTAGAAACTAAAGATGCCTAAAAATGTATATGGTTATGCGATTAAAACTGTGACGCGAAAAATGCTGTGTTTAAATAGTTATGTTCGAATTGTAGATGGAAAGTCTCCTCAGACCAGATAGATGCTTAGAAGTGCTCATGTTTTGATTTCCTACAGAGGGTACAGTACTATGTACTATATCCAATCTCCCTGTTGCTAAGCAATTATCTGTTTTTAAGTTAAGACTTGAACCTTGTATTTTATGTATAATGCTAAGGTAGGATTTGAAGTTAGTTTAACAAAACTGCTTGTGAAGATAATGGAAGGAAGTTTGGGGAACATTTGCTACATCATAAAGGAGGTAACACTCTAAAGTGAACAGATTTCTGGTTTGGCCTCATTGGATCAAAGGCAAGATATAGATGGAAGAGATAAGACACGAATTTCAAAGGAGGAAATCTTCGGGAAAGTATAAACAGAGAAAGACATGTGACCAAAAGCATAAGGCACCTTTAGTGCGGACTTTGACACAAGAATCAAGACAAAGATCGCGATACGCCATTGGGTATTAAGGTTTTAGGGGAACTTCTATAGGTCAAGAGGTCTTGTCAATATCCTGGTTCAGGCCCACCCCTAAAAATAGAATAAAAGTGGCCTCCTGAAAGCTTGTTCTCACTGACGGGGGAGAGAGAGAGAAAGAGACTCAAAGACGGAATAGTGGAAGAGAGAAAGAGAGAGAGAGAGAGCGAAAGAGGCTCATCGACGGAATAGAGGAAGAGAGAGAGAGAGGGAGAGGGAAGTTCTGGACGAAAGGAAGAGTTGCTCACGTGTGTCAAGCACCTGTCCTATCGGATTGGTATCAGCTACTTGTCACGGTCATATGTTTTAGCTGTATAATTAATGTGTTATATTGCATCTTAAACTCTGATAAACACAATATACCCACTATATTGGTTTGTATTTGAACCTGATTATTTAAAAAGTGACCAGAGATAGTCTTAACTTGGCTATTTTTAACAAAGCGCATGTACCTTTTTGGTGACATGACGGGGCCGAGATTGTCCGTTTCTATCAGAGCCGTCGGTAAGTACTCACTGCTCGGTCGGCGCGGAGGGGCCGTCATTTTGCAAATTGCCCTTGTGGATTTTCCCGGTGGAGAACGGCTCCGCTCCGACCGTGCTGACACTCCGTCGACCTCTTACTGGCCGGCGGCGATCCCCTTTCCGCCCCGCTGAAACCCTCTTTGGTGGCCCGGTGTTTGCCACTAAAGTGGTTGCAGAGTTTGCAGCGGCCCTCCCCTTTAACTGAAAGGGAGGGACGTTGTGACACATCAGTGCGACGTGGCACATCCGCGTCGTGCTGACATCATCAGTACGGCGTTCATGATATCAGAGCGATGGCCGTTCTGATCCGCCCGCATTTCCGCCCCGCTGACGACGGCCGCTCCGACCCGCCTGCAGTTCCACCCTGCTGATGACAGCACATCCACCCCGGTCCAAAAAAAAATAAAAGTAGAATTTCCCTGGATTGTCTGCCCCATGCATTGGGGTGGACGGAGCATTTCAAAATCAGTAGGTGTGCCCCATTTCGGGCGGAGGGTAATTTCTGCCCCGATAAGTATTAATGACTTAATCAACCTCTCTGGCAAAAATAATTTACTATTATACATGTCGAGTATAAAAGCAGGTAAGTCTTGCTACAGCGATACAAGGTATTGGTGAGGCCACACCTGGAATACTGTGTGCAGTTTTGGTTTCCATATTTACAAAAGGATATATTTGCTTTGGAGGCAGTTCAGAGAAGGTTCACTAGGTTGATTCCGGGGATGAGGGGTTTGACTTATGAGGAAAGGTTGAGTAGGTTGGGCCTCTACTCATTGGAATTCAGAAGAATGAGAGGTGATCTTATCAAAACGTATAAGATTATGAGGGGGCTTGACAAGGTGGATGCAGAGAGGATGTTTCCACTGATGGGGGAGACTAGAGCTAGAGGACATGATCTTAGAATAAGGGGCCGTCCATTTAAAACTGAGATGAGGAGGAATTTCTTCTCTCAGAGGGTTGTAAATCTGTGGAATTTGCTGCCTCAGAGGGCTGTGGAAGCTAGGACATTAAATAAATTTAAGACAAAAACAGACAGTTTCTTAAACGATAAGGGGATAAGGGATTATGGGGAGGGGGCGGGGAAGTGGAGCTGAGTCCATGATCAGATCAGCCATGATCTTATTGAATGGCAGAGCAGGCTCGAGGGGCCGTATGGCCTTCTCCTGTTCCTATTTCTTATGTTCTTAATCCTTCAGGTTTTTGAATTTTTTAGGGAGGTTTTAAATTTAACATTTTTTTCCCCTTTTCTTTTCTGTCTCTTTTTCTCTCTTTCTTAATCCAATCTTTAATTCCCTCTTTTTATCTGCCTTTCTGTACCTGATTTGACATTTGAATTCATCCCCTTTAATTCACCCTCCTTCTCAGTCCTTCCGCTGTTTATTTCCCAATCCTTGAATCTCATTGGTTAAGGAGATAGCAGGTTGCTTGCCCTGTTGACTCCAGTCCCAGATGCGCTGTTTCCCTCGCCATTATCAGTTTGCACTTCCAACAACTTTGTGTGCAAACATTTTTGGAGCTGCCAGGGCAGGGGCAAGTCTAACTAACGACAGATGCCTTTAGATGCCCTGCTGCAACAAAATCTGGCCTATCATATTGTAAATTTGCGAGGCTACACCACATCTTACTACTTCCTGGTGCAGCCTGTTGAATTAGCACTCGAATGTGACGATCCTGAAAAAAATGCAACCTTTCAGAATAAGAGGGAGTATCATGTTGTAGATTTATTGGCAATTCAAGCTAAGACTTTATTGATGTTCAATTTCTAAAGTTGTATTTCAAATGATTCTTTCAAATTATTCATGTTAAAGGGTTAAATGATGTGGTGACCTAGATTTGAATGCTGTGACAAATGAGACAAGGACAAGTGAAGAGCACTACAGGAATGAAGGAAATGTATTAATAGCCCCTTTGGAGGAAAAAAACGGAGTATTGATTTTTGAGATTACAGACACTTCAAAAGCAGAAGGTTTTACAAAGATTACAGCTTTTGTGACAACGGTTAAGGCAAAAGTATTGCGTTATCCAAACATTTATAGCAATTGGGAAAATATATTTATTGTGAAATGGTCATTAAAGAGAAAACAGACACCAATTGATTGATATTGAACAGGGTGATGGTCCAAATACAGAAACACCGCAGGGAGTTTTAACCTCCCCATAACCGGAGGAAGAGGGTCCGGGGGGGGGGGGGTTTATAATTGGTAAATGTGTGAAACCTAACCCAATCCACATGAACCTGCCTACTTCCAGTTTAACCTCTACGGGTTTGGGGGGTGTCCGAGTAACCCACTCTGGAGAGACGAGTCCGTGATTATAATATTTAACTAAGACTCTGGTCTGCAGACTTTAGGAGCCATTTAAATTTAGCGGTTGCGGTCCGAGTTTCCTGCGTCTCAAGAAACCCAGCAGCTGAAGGGAGGCTGGAGCTGCTAGATCCAGTATGTACGTGCTTTACCAGCACTGCTGGTGGGTCAGGAGCAGGAGTGCTTCCCCCGACCCGTCAAGTAAATCTTCTGCCACGATCTTCAGACCACCTGCAATAAGCCTCCGTCCCCGCAATATTCAGAACCCCCCCCACCACCCCCCCGTGATCAGCCTCTCTCCCTATGATCAGACCCCACCCCCCCCTGCGATAAGCCTCCATCCTCGCAATATTCCAAACCCCTCCCCACGATCAGCTTCCATCCCGGCAATATTCAGACCTCCTGCAATAAGCCTCCATCCCCGCAATATTCAGAACCCCCCCCCCCTCGCGCGATCAGCCTCTCTCCCATGATCAGAACCCCCCCCCCATGATAAGCCTCCATCCTCGCAATATTCAGAACCCCCCCCCCCGTCATCAGCCTCCCTCCCCGTGATTCAGATCCCCTGCGATAAGTCTCCATCCCCGCAATATTCAGGACCACCCCCTCCCGCCCCCCCGCGATCAGCCTCTCTGGTCATGATCAGACCCCCCCCCCCCACCCCCGTGATCAGCCTCCCTCCCCCGTGATTCAGATCCCCTGCGATAAGTCTCCATCCCCGCAATATTCATATTCCCCTGCGATAAGTCTCCCTCTCCGTGATATTCAGACACCCCTCCCCCCCCCCACCCCCGCAATCTGGCCCTCCTTCCTCGAGCCCCCTCACCATGCCCCAATCTTCTCCAATGCTGGAACCGTCGCCAACTGCGGCCTTCTACCAAAGGCTTTCCCGCCCGGCAGCCATCCAGCCTCTTAATCTGGCTGGCCGCCATGCCATGAACGAGAACAAATTCTAATGAACTCCTGCTGTTAAATTCTGCAGGACCTCTGGCATTTTCAGGATTCCCAGCTGCAGACATGCACCCCGCTCTCTCCCCATAAATATTGGCGCCACAGTTTCTGTGATTTACTTTTGATCAGGAGGGCTTCCTACATTACAAAAAAACCCAACTTATATTTATATAGCACCTTTAAAGTCGTGAAATATCCCAAGGCACTTCATTATGATATAAAAAATTTGACACTGAGCCACATAAATAGAAATTAGTGCAGGTGACCAAAAGCTTGGTCGAAGAGGTATGTTTTAAGGAGCATCTGGAAGGAGGAAAGAGAGGTAGAGAGGCATAGAAGTTTTGGCAGGGAGTTCCAGAGCTTGGGGCCTATACAACAGAAGGCATGGCCACCAATGGTTAAGTGATTATAATCAGAGATGCTCAAGAGGACAGAATTAGAGGAGCGCAGACATCTCGGGGGACTGTGGGGCTGGAGGATATTACAGAGATAGGGAGGGGCGAGGCCATGGAGGGATTTGAAAATTTTAAATCGAGGTGTTGCTTAACTGGAAGCCAATGTAGGTCAGCGAGCACAGGGGTGATGGATGAGCGGGACTTGGTGAGAGTTAGGACATGGCAGCCGAGTTGTGGATCACCTCTAGTTTACGTAGGGTAGAGAGGCCAGCCAGGAGTGGGTTTTAATAGTCAAGTCCAGAGGTAACGAAGGCTTGGATGAGGGCTTCAGCAACGGATGAGCTGAGGCAAGGGCGGAGACGAACGGTGTTACGGAGGTGGAAATAGAGGGTCTCAGTTATGCTGCGGATATGTGGTTGAAAGCTCATTTCAACAACAACTTGCATTTATATAGCGCCTTTTATGTAGTGAAACGTCCCAAGATGCTTCACAGGAGTATTATGCAATAAAAATTTGACACCGAGCCACATAAGTAGAAGTTAGCGCAGATCAAAGAGTTATGTTTTAAGGAGCGTCTTGAAGGAGGAAAGCGAGGTAGAGGTGTAGGCAACAGAAGGCACCGCCAGCAATGGTTGAGCGATTACATAAGAACATAAGAATTAGGAACAGGTGTAGGCCATCTAGCCCCTCGAGCCTGCTCCGCCATTCAATAAGATCATGGCTGATCTGGCCGTGGACTCAGCTCCACTTACCCACCCGCTCCCCGTAACCCTTAATTCCCTTATTGGTTAAAAATCTATCTGTGACTTGAATACATTCAATGAGCTAGCCTCAACTGCTTCCTTGGGCAGAGAATTTCACAGATTCATAACCCTCTGGCAGAAGAAATTCCTTCTCAACTCGGTTTTAAATCGGCTCCCCCGTATTTTGAGGTTGTGCCCCCTAGTTCTAGTCTCCCCTACCAGTGGAAACAACCTCTCTGCCTCTATCTTGTCTATCCCTTTCATGATTTTAAATGTTTCTATAAGATCACCCCTCATCCTTCTGAACTCCAATGAGTAAAGACCCAGTCTACTCAATCTATCATCATAAGGTAACCCCCTCATCTTCGGAATCAGCCTAGTGAATCGTCTCTGTACCCCCTCCAAAGCCAGTATATCCTTCCTTAAGTAAGGTGACCAAAACTGCACGCAGTACTCCAGGTGCGGCCTTACCAATACCCTATACAGTTGCAGCAGGACCTCCCTGGTTTTGTACTCCATCCCTCTCGCAATGAAGGCCAACATTCCATTCGCCTTCCTGATTACCTGCTGCACCTGCAAACTAACTTTTTGGGATTCATGCACAAGGACCCCCAGGTCCCTCTGCACCTCAGCATGTTGCAATTTCTCCCCATTCAAATAATATTCCCTTTTACTGTTTTTTTCCCCCAAGGTGAATGACCTCACACTTTCCGACATTGTATTCCATCTGCCAAATCTTATCCCATTCGCTTAACCTATCCAAATCTCTTTGTAGCCTCTCTGTGTCCTCTACACAACCCGCTTTCCCACTAATCTTTGTGTCATCTGCAAATTTTGTTACACTACACTCTGTCCCCTCTTCCAGGTCATCTATGTATATTGTAAACAGTTGTGGTCCCAGCACCGATCCCTGTGGCACACCACTAACCACCGATTTCCAACCCGAAAAGGACCCATTTATCCCGACTCTCTGCTTTCTGTTCGCCAGCCAATTCTCTATCCATGCTAATACATTTCCTCTGACTCCGCGTACCTCTATCTTCTGCAGTAATCTTTTGTGTGGCACCTTATCGAATGCCTTTTGGAAATCTAAATACACCACATCCATCGGTACACCTCTATCCACCATGCTCGTTATATCCGCAAAGAATTCCAGTAAATTAGTTAAACATGATTTTTCCTTCATGAATCCATGTTGCGTCTGCTTGATTGCACTATTCCTATTTAGATGTCCCGCTATTTCTTCCTTAATGATAGTTTCAAACATTTTCCCCACTACAGATGTTAAACTAACCGGCCGATAGTTACCTGCCTTTTGTCTGCCCCCTTTTTTAAACAGAGGCGTTACATTAGCTGCTTTCCAATCCGCTGGTACCTCCCCAGAGTCCAGAGAATTTTGGTAGATTATAACGAATGCATCTGCTATAACTTCCGCCATCTCTTTTAATACCCTGGGATGCATTTCATCAGGACCAGGGGACTTGTCTACCTTGAGTCCCATTAGCCTGTCCAGCACTACCCCCCTAGTGATAGTGATTGTCTCAAGGTTCTCCCTTCCCACATTCCTGTGACCAGCAATTTTTGGCATGGTTTTTGTGTCTTCCACTGTGAAGACTGAAGATTATCAGGGATGCTCAGGAGGGCAGAATTAGAGGAGCGCAGACATCTTGGGGCAGGAGGGCAGAGGGGCCTTGTGGGGCTGGAGGAGATTACCGAGATAGGGAGGGATTTGAAAATAAGGATGAAAATTTTGAAATTGAGGCATTGCTTAACTGGAAGCCAATGTAGGTCAGCGAGCACAGGGGTGATGGGTGAACAGGACTTGGTGCGAGTTAGGACACGGGCTGCCGAGTTTTGGATCACCTCTAGTTTACATAGGGTAGAATATGGGAGGCCAGCTAGGAGTGCGTTGGAATAGTCAAGTCTAGAGGTAACAAAGGCATGGATGAGAGCTTCAGCAGCGGATGAGCTGAGGGTTAAATTTCAGGGTCAAATATGACATCAAGGAAACTAAAAGTCTTGTTCAGCCTCAGACAAGAGTTGGGGAGAGGGATGGAGACAGCGTCTAGGGAACGGAGTTTGTGGCAGGGACCAAAAACAATGGCTTCAATCTTCCCAATATTCAATTGGAGAAAATTTGTGCTCATCCAGACTGAATGTCAGACAAGCAGTCTGACAATTGCGAGACTGTGGAGGGATTGAGAGACGTGATAGTGAGGTAGCGCTGGGTGTCATCAACTTACATGTGGAAACTGACACTGTGTTTTCGGATGATGTCGCCAAGGGGCAACATGTAGATGAGAAATAGGAGGGGGCCAAAGTTAGATCCTTGAGGGACACCAGACGTAACAATGTGGGGATGGGAAGAGAAACCGTTGAAGGTGATTCTCTGGCTACGATTATATAGATAAGAATGGAACCAGGCAAGTACAGTCTGGACATTGGTAGAGAGGCGTTGGAGAAGGATAGAGTGGTCAACTGTGTCAAAGGTTGCAAATAATTTAAGAAGGATGATGAGGGATAGTTTGCCTTTGTCACAGTCACAAAGGATGTCATTTGTGACTTTGATGAGATCCGTTTCGGTACTGTGGCAGGCGCGGAAATTGGATTGGAGGGATTCAAACACGGAATCGTGGGAGAGATGGCATGGATGTGAGAGGCGACAACACGTCAAGGACTTTGGAGAGGAAAGGGAGGTTGGAGATGGGGAGGATAGAGGGTCGAGGATTGGTTTTTCGACGAGAGATGTGATGATGGCAGATTTGAGGGAGAGGGGGACAGTACCTGAGGAGAGAGAACCGGTAACAATATCAGCTAACATGGGAGCCAGAAAAGAAAGTAGGGTGGTCAGCAGTTTGGAGGGAATAGGGTCAAGGAGAGAGGATGTAGGTCTCATGGACAGGATGAGCTCGGAAAGATCATGAGGGGTGATCAGAGAGAAACTGGAGAAAGATGTGAGGTTAGGGCTAGGGCAGGGGCTTCCTTAGAGGAAGTTTGGCCCGTTGGGCTATGGGAAAAAAGGGAAAATTGAGCAGATCGGTAGTTGCAGAAACATCATGGTGAATGGAGGGCCAAAGGCTGGACAGTTGGAAGTTGGTAAGTGCAGTTGTAAGAGAGTTGGGAGAGAGTTTTTTCCAGTGGCGGCCACAGAAGGAGGTAGGGTTGGGGGTGGGGGGGTGTGGTGGAAGAGAGATGTGGGTGGAAAACGATACGAGGACTTGGTCAGAGATGGCCTTATCCACGATTGACACAATGGGAGTAACGAGACCAGAAGAGATGGCAAGGTCAAGGGGGTGGCCGTGAATATGGGTTGGGCAGTTCACATGGAGGGAAAGATTAAGGGAGGATAGGAGGGTAGTGAACGCGAAGGAAAGAGAGCATGATGAATTGAGGAGGAGGTTGAAATCACCGAGAATGAGAAGTCATTCAGTGCAGAGGCAGAAGGAGGAAAGAAGTGAAGAAATATCGGTAATAATATTTTTACAACAGTGACTACACCTCAGAAGCACCTCATTGGCTGTAAAGCGCTTTGGGAGGTCCTGAGGTTTTCTTTATACATGGAAACCCATCACCATGTTCATGAGCCGACACAAAGGGTACACAATCTGGAACTCTCGCCCCCCCTCTCCCCCAAAAGATTGTATATGCTGGGTCAATAGAAATTTTCAAGGCTGTGATTGATAGATCTTTGTTCAGCCAGGGTATCAAGGGATGTGGAACAAATAGGTACAGATCAGCTATGATCAAATTAAATGGCGGTTTGAGGGGGTGAACGGCCTACTCGTGTTCCTAACTAAGAAATCCACATAACTAGAGCTCCCGTTTGCCTGATATGACATGGGCAGGTATCAGATTACTGAATCTGCTCAGATAATTGCCATGGTTCTGACTTCCTATTGTCACCGTGGAGACAAATAGACCATAAAATAATCTGGCTTACCTCCCTCCTGCCTCTGAGGAGGATAGTGACATGTTGGCCATTTAAAAAAAAAACTGACAAGCATGGGTTGGGTCTGTGCCCTTGTTAACAGACAGCAGCTGACAAAAAGTCCTGCTGATATCAGTGATGCGAGTTGGAGTGTGAGTCAGCATATAATATTCTCACGTAGCTTCAACGACCCAGTTACAATGTGGAAACACGCAGTAGCACCTCACAGGCCTTAACAAGGGAGAAAAAAAGTCTCACAAATGTGGCGGGGGGAGGGGGGGGCGGTGTATTGCATGCACCTGTGAATGTTCACAGGTCTGTAGAGCTGTTGAGTTGGGAGCGGCTTAGCCAGTCATGTGATGTTCACAAGACTCAATAAAACCCCAGCCAGTTGGGCTCAGAGAATCCACGATGAGGCAGGTGGTTGTGAGCCTGGTGGATGAATTGGTAATGTGTAGTGTGATTGTTAAACCTTTGCTAATAAACCAACTAGTTCTTAATAGCAATGTGTTGGTATGAATTCTTAAGCAAAGATACCCATGAAGCGAATACATTACAGGGGGAAACTATAAATAACATCTTTAAAAAATGGTTTGATTCTTATTTAGTGGAATTTGCAAAGAACGTATGAAGCAAGTCAGTGGACTGAGCGGCGCGGCGAGATAAACGCGGTGGATCCGAAATTCCACGGGGCTGATCCGACTGCACTGGTGGGCATCCGGCCGCTGGTGATGTGCGCAGCGGGTTCTCCTGGAATTAGTAGGATCAGCTCATTTAAACATTGTAGGATGGGCTAGGAGCACAACTCCCATGTAAAATGGGAATAAATCACTGGGTAAGGGGGAATTACTGTCGGGTTTAAAAGCCTTAAAGTGGCAGCAGCCTTCTGGTGGCAGAGGTGATTTCCTTGCCAGCTTTCGTCACTCTGTACATCTACAGTGATTTCTCACCCGAGCAAGTTCCCAGGCAACTCGTGACAGAACGGAGAGGCAAGCACAGAACATTAGTGACCTAGGTCCTGCTCGCAGAGTAAGAAGCCACTGAAGGGAATTGGAAGAGTGATGTGGCGGAAGGTGGCAGTAGCAGAGTTGGCTGAGGCTCCCTCGCACTTGAACGGGAGTCAAAATGGAACGGCAGGAATGGGTACTGCCCCAAAATCCCACTCTAAAATTTGACATTATGTCCTAACCTCATCAAAAAGAGTGTGGATTCTCTAACCTTTGTTTTATCCTCTTGGACAAAGATTTGCATTTATATAGTGCCTTTAAAGTAGTAAATTGTCACAAGGTGCTTCACGACAGCGATTATCAGACAAAATTTGACCCGATTCAAATCTGTGTTACAGCCTATTTTCCGTTCCCAAAAGGTAATAGTTATTGATACTGATTTATAGCAGGAGTTCATACTAAAAATAATTTGTGATAAATATGCAAAGGAGAGCGAAATAGAAGAATGCATCTTTCTAGACTTTTCCTGGACCGCAGTGTTGAGAGTTGACTGATAAACCCTGCAAATATGTGCCAAGCTTGGATCCTCATCATAGCTTTGCTATTGTACTTGAATCTACATATGAAACCAAACAAGTGCAATGGGACATATTAAAAGGACTTTTAGAATCATGACACGTCTGTATTTATTTTTTGCACAGGCTCTTGTCTTTTCACCCCTATTGATCAGTGTACCTGAATATATTTCTGAAGTGGCTGAGTGGTCCAGAGAAGGCTCCAGGCTGGGAAAAGATGTACAGGTAGGCTTCAATCTCATCTGCAGTCATTCTGCAGCCTTTTGTCCTAATGCCTGTGCTCTGACTTGTGAATAAGTACTTCAGCACCTAGAACATAACATGAGGTTAAGTGTTGTTGACATACTTGTGGTTATTTCATATACTAAAAGCACTGCCTACATCTTACACTGAGATGCAATATGTAAATTATTTTGTAGTAGCAGTACTGTTTCTGTCCAATTCCTCACTGATACCATATTTTATTTTCTCCCAGTCTTTAGGGGGTAGATCTTGACATTGTGCAATCGTGTAAAATGGGTGATAGCGAGTCAGCAGCCCACTTTAAATCTCTCCTCATTTTTACTTTCATCGAAAACACTTGTGTGGGAAACTGAAGGCACAAATTAGCACTTGAACATATTGGAATACCAAAGTACTATGCTGCCACAGGGCACTGTGTGGCAATAGGGATTCAAAGAAACGCATACAATACATACAAAAACCATTGTACGACAAACACAAAATTCTGCAGTTAGTTAACGTGACACCCAGCTAGACTGCTCGTACTTGGATGGTTGAGAATGCCCAATGAGAAAGTAACATACTCAAGGAGTTCAGCTGACACCAAGAGCAAACTGGATAAGTTAACGGAGGTTGTCTGAACCCCAAAATTAAATGACAATCACATACTTACTGCCGTTTATAATTATTAAGTATGTTGCTATTGACAGCTAAAAATAGTGCTATAATTGCACTAAATGAAGATTGAACAGCTTCTGTTAATGCACAAGATAAGAGCACACGGGGTTGGGGGTAATATATTAGCATGGATAGAGGATTGGCTAACTAACAGAAAACAGAAAGTCGGGATAAATGGGTTATTTTCAGGTTGGCAAACTGTAACTAGCGGGGTGTTACAGGGATCAGTGCTGGGGCCTCAACTATTTACAATCTATATTGATGATTTGGATGAAGGGACCGAGTGTAATGTAGCCAAATATTCTGATGATACAAAGATAGGTGGGAAAGCAAATTGCGAAGAGGACGCAAAGAATCTTCAAAGGGATATAGATAGGCTAAGTGAGTGGGCAAAAATTTGGCAGATGGAGTAGAATGTGGGAAAATGTGAGGTTATCCACTTTGGTAGGAAAAATAAAACAGCAAATTATTATTTAAATGGGGAGAGATTACAAGATGCTGCAGTACAGAGGGATCTGGGGGTCCTTGTACGTGAATCACAAAAAGTGAGCATGCAGGTACAGGAAGTAATCAGGAAGGCAAATGGAATGTTGGCCTTTATTGCAAGGGGGATAGAGTATAAAAGTAGGGAAGTCCTGCTACAACTGTACAGGGCATTGGTGAGACCACATCTGGAATACTGCGTACAATTTTGTTCTTATTTAAGGAGGGATATATTTGTATTGGAGGCAGTTCAGAAAAGGTTGACAAGGTTGAATTCTGAGATGAATGGGTTGTCTTATGAAGAAAGGTTGAGTAGGTTGGGCCTATATTCATTGGAGTTCAGAAGAATGAGACGTGATCTTATTGAAATGTATAAGATACTGAGGGGGCTCAACAGGGTAGATGCAGAGAGGATGCTTCCCCCCGTGGGGAAATCTACAACTAGGAGGCACAGTTTCAGAATAAGGGGCCAAGCATTTAAAACGGAAATGAGGAGGAATTTCTTCTCTGAGGGTCGTGAATCTTTGGAATTCTCTACCCCAAAGAGCGGTGGAGGCTGGGGCATTGAATATAGTTAAGGTGGAGATGGACAGATTTTGAATGATAAAGGAGTCAAGGGTTATGGGGAGCGGGCAGGGAAGGAGTTGAGGCCAAGATCAGATCAGCCAAGATCTTAGTGAATGGAGGAGCAGACTTGAGGGGCCAAATGGCCTACTCCTGCTCCTATTTCTTATGTTCTTATGTTGTGTCCTCATCCAGGGTAACAGTCACACAATTTACTGCTGTATAAAAAAAAAAGAGGAAACATTTTTGTGGTTAAAAAGTAAAATTATAAAAGGAATTATATTTAGTACTGTATATGTTAAAAACCTTAATGGCTCTTTCAACCAAATCCCACCATGGCAATCTGGAATAAAAAGCTAGCATCAGTAATGCTGACTTTGGCCTCAATTTTGGCCAGGAGTTGCTCCGTTTTTTTTGGAGTAACTTAGTTTTTCTGGCGTAACTTAAAAATCCCCGTTTTCCACAATCAATTTGCACCAATGTAACTGAGTCAGTTACGATTTTTTTAGTTTAGGTTTTTTTCTCAAAAGGGGGTGTTACCAGCCACCTGCGCCAGTTCTGCCCTTAGGCAACTTTGGCCAGCCAATAGTTATTCCAAATCTACTTAGGCCAGCGTATGTGGCCACTTCAGAAAACCCTTGCGGAGAGTTAAAGAAATTGGCGCAGGTACGTACATCGGAGGCCATTCGGCCTGGGATAGGGGCGGGAAGGGATACGGAGAGGACCTGCACCTAAACCACCAAGCCTTACAAACCACCAAACCTTGCAAACAAAAAGTCATAAGAATTCAATAAAAATAAAAAATTAAAGTCTTACCTTCATCTTCAAACTCAGCTCGGAAAGGCAGCGGGCCAACCGGTGCGGGAGGCCACTCGGCCAGGGCTAGGGGCGGGCAGGAGAACTTATAGAAATCATCCAGGCAGGAGCACTATCAGTTCTCCTGCCCGCCCACCCCTAGCCCTGGCAGAGTGGCCTCCCGGTGCGATTTCTAAGAGATTGATCGCACCGGGAGGCCACTCAGCCTGGGCTAGAGGTGGGAGCGATTCCAGTGGCCGGCATCGGGTCCCACAGAGTGGCTGCAGCAGGGGAGAGGCTGGGGCGAGGGGCAATTCCAGTGGCTGGCATCGGGTCCCACAGAGCAGCTGCAGCAAAGCACGGAGAGGCTGGGGGCGAGGAGTTACTGCGCATGCGCAGACACTCCACTGTGCATGTGCAGACGTCCTGGCAGTTTTTGGCGCAGGACACTGGCTCCACCCCCGACTCGACTGGCCACACTGCGCGACCACAGGGAAGAGGCCGGACAGCAGCCAAAGTGGGAAGGAAATTTTTTGGCGCACTTCTGAACGGACAAAAGCAGCGCACCTCCAGTAAGTGCTCAAAAAAACTGGCTGGGCCAAAATTGAGGCCATCTGAAACTACCGGATTGTCGTAAAAACCCATCTGGTTCACTAATGGCCTTTCGGGAAGGAAATTTGCCGTACTTAACCAGTCTGGCCTATATGTGATCCACAGCACTGTGGGTGACTCTTAGCTGCCCTCTGAAATGGCCACTAGCAAGTCACTCTGTCGTATCAAAAAAACCTGCTACGACGGACCGCCGCGATTCAAGGCAGCAGCTAACCACCTCCTTCTCGAGGGCAATTAGGAATTGGCAATAAGTGCTGCCCATATCCCATGAACAAATAAATAACAATTAAAAAGGGTTATATCGGAATCACTGCTCACCTTGAAGTCACTTATTGTAAGAGCAAATTCAGGAAGCCATGGCACTTGGAACAAGAATAAGTAACCTGACTTTATCAGCTGGGAGGGATGTCGCATCAGGTAATCTGAAAAAATATTTCAGTGGATTAAAAATTTGCATTCAACGTCAGTGAATTTCTTTGGAATGCTTTAACAAAATATATAATTTTCTTTATTAAAAAGGTACATTCTACGTAGAATCTCATCTTCAGCAGCATAACGTGATTCTGCTCTCGTGGCATCTTGTGGCATTGGGAGTGCTGCCCACATCTCTGTTCCAATGTATGAGATCCGTGACATTGATCACTAAAGACCACAAAATGTCTGCTTCTAGGCTATGTTAGTTTTTAAACAAAAACACAAGAACAAGAAACAAAGAGTCCTGGACAACATGTAGAGGAATCTCCCTTTGGACAAATACAGTTCCCATTTAAATGTTTATAGGGACGGATTTTGAGAGTACGCCATCATACCACCTTTGAAGTTAGCCGCAAGTTCGGGATTTCCGCATGCGCTTCACAGGTGATCCGAACCAATGGGGAAATACTCATCACTGGAGCAGAGTTGGGCTAATTGCCCATCAACTGCACAGCAATTACGGACAAAAGTGTTACGGTTAGTTAAAGCAGGCACAGGAGCCTGTTTCACTGCGAAAGGAACCACTTTTCTGTTCTTTTGCAGCTTAAGCTGCGTTAATAATGAAAATAAATAAGAGTTTGCATCCAGCCAGGGTGGTTCAGCAACAGCATTTAAAATTTATTATCAAAAGTTGTTTTCATTTTAGACAGTTAGTAATATAATTTGGTATCTTGAATAGATACGGTACAATTTATGTAAAAGCACCCTCCTTTCACCTCTGTCATCTTAGTACAAAAAACAGCAGCCTGACCCCTGGCAGAGGCAGTGACTTCTGGTCCCATCCATAAGGGACTGTATTCTATCAGTTTAAGCCCTGAAAGGAATTCCAAAGTCGGCCGGTAGACACCGAGTTTAGGCTGGGACACCCTGATTCAGCAGGGGAGACTAAGTTCCAGCCTGGGTAAATCTGACCAATAAAGACTTGGTCGCTGGAAGGTCATACCGAGTGATTTATGACAACAGAATCAAGTCTCGCATCAGGGTCACACTCCACTCTCTGAATGTAACCGCAGTGAATGAAGTGACAGACTTTCATGAGCAGGATTTTACCTCTAAACTGTAACTTTATTCCCCTGTGTACTAATTTCCCATTGAACAATTAACTGTAATAGCCTGATGCTGGTTCCTACATTTCTGTCAAGATGAGCAGCCAGAACACTATATATTAAACTTTAATTAGCATTGGGGCAGATTCTGCAGTTGGCGGCCCACCTACAGAGTGCACTGCCGTCATTGGAATAGAATATGAACTTACCTGGTGGTGACCCACCTTCGAGAACTTGTGGCGCTTCCACTGATTGGAGCACCAGGCCCACATGATCCCGGCTTACGCACATGCTGCACCTCTGGGAACCGTGGGCCATTACCCTGCCCTCCAGTATGCAGAGTCAGAGAGCAAGTTCACAAAGGAGGGTCATCATCAGGTAAGTTCATATTCTATTCCGATGCCCGTGGCGCACTCCGTAGGTACGCCACTGACCGCAAAACCTGCCCCAATGCTAATTAAAGTTTAATATGTAGTGTCCTGGCTGCGCATTGTGAAATAATTGGTCTGATCATGTGGATGTTTTAATTTTTGTTTTACAGCAATCTATTATTATCTGTAAGTAACATCTATCGTTCGACCAACATCAGATTATCTGGTCATTTATCTCATTACTGTTTGTCGGGGCCTTGCTGTGCTCAGTTTGGTTGCCATGGTTCCCTATAATTACAATAATGACCATACTACAAAAGTACTTCATTAGTGCTGCAGCACTTTGGGATGTCTTGAGGTCGTAGGATCATAGAATAGTACAGCACAGAAGGATACCATTCGGCCCATCGAGTCCTTGCCACCTCTTTTGAAGAGCAATCCAGTTAGTCTCACTCCCCCACTCTTGCACCATATCCATGCAGTTCTTTCTCCTTCAAATATTTATCCAATCCCTTTTGAAAGCTACTATTGAATCTCTATTCACCACCCTATCAGAGGCAGTGCATTCCAAATCCTAACCACTCGTTGCATAAAAAATCTTTCCCTCATGTCGCCTCTGGTTCTTTTGCCAATTACCTTAAATCTGTGTCCTCTGGTTCTCGACTCTTCTGCCAATGGGAACAATTTCTCTCTATCTACTCTGTCGAGACCTCTCATGATTTTGAACACCTCTATCAAATCTCCTCTTAACCTTCTCTGCTCTAAGGGAACAACCCCAGCTTCTCCAGTCTATCCTCGTATCTGTAATCCCTTGTTCCTGGAACAATCTAGTAAATCTTTTCTGTACCCGCTCTAAAGCTTTGACGTCCTTTCTAAAGTGTGGTGCCCAGAATTGGACTCAATACTCCAGTTGCAGCCCAACTAATGTTTTCTACATAACTTCCTGGCTTTTTCACTCCGTGCCTCTAGTTATAAAGCCCAGGATCCCATACGTTTTGTTAACCTGTCCTGCCACCTTCAAAGATTTGTGCACATGCACCCCAAGATCTCTCTGTTCCTTCACCCCCTTTAAAGTTGTACCATTTAGTACGTATGGTCTCTCCTCATCTTTCCCACTAAATTGTATCACCTCATAATACTCTGCATTGAATTTCATCTACCATGTGCCCACCCATTACACCAACCTGTTTGTGTCTTCTTGAAGTCTATCACTATCTTCCTCACTGTTTACTACACTTCCAAGTATCGTGTCATCTGTAAATTAAAAAATTGTGCCCTGTACCCCCAAGTCCAAGTCATTGATGAATATCAAAAATAGCAGTGGTCCTAGTACTGAACCTTGGGGGTAGCCTACTGAATACCTTCCTCCAGTCCGAAAAACAGCTATTCACCACAACTCTCTGTTTTCCATCCCTTAACCAATTTTGTATCCAGCTGCTACTGCCGTTTTTATCCCATGGGCTTCAGTGTTGCTAACATGCTTTGTATGTGGCACTTTATCAAACACCTTTTGAAAGTCGATTTACACATTAACTGCACTGCCCTCATCCACTCTCTCTGTTAACTCATCAAAAAACTCAATCAAGTTAGTCAAACACAATTTGCCGTTAACAAATCCGTGCTGGTTTTCCTTTATTAGTTCCTGCTTGTCCAAGTGGCTGTTAATTTTCTCCTGGAGTGTTGTTTATAAAAGCTTCCGCATCCCTGATGTTAAACTGACTGGCCATTAATTGCCAGGTTTATCCTTCTCCCCTTTTTTGAACAAATGTGTAACATTTTCAATCCTCCAGTCCTTTGGCACCACCCCTGTATCTAAAGACGATTGGAAGATTGCGGCAAGCACCTCCGTAAATTCTATCCTTACTTCCCTCAACAACCTAGGATGCATCCCAGCCGGACCAGGTGACATATCCACTTTAAACGGCGCCCCCCCACCGACCTGCAAGGGAACACCATCATGGCAGGTCGGGGATAAAAGACAGAGCTAGCCACTGCAGGGAGCAGCGCGAGCTGGTCCAGGAGTGCGACGGATTCTAGGAGGGCGACTGGATTGCCGGCAGCCCATTGGAGAGCAACGAGACCAGCGGCGGGGTCGGGATCCAGGTGGAGGAGGAGCAGCGAGGCCTGGAGATCGAGCCCAGCGGGGGGCCGTTGATTGGTGGCGGTGAGTAGTGGAGGATTGATGGGGTCGTGGCCCGGGAGCGGTGGGGTCGGAGTAGAGGAGCGAAAGAGTCGTGGCCCAGGAGCAGCACAGCATACAACAACAGCGGGGTCAGGGCCCAGGGATGGCGCAGCAGAGCTTGGTCTCCAGTCGTCTTGGTTAATCCTTGCCATTGGACCAAGGCCTTGCTCTGTCAAGCCCGTGTGGTGGCTCGTGTGCAACGGCCATCCCATGTTAAAAGAATACACGCACAGGCAACTTCCACCCTTCAAGGTGAAGCTCATTGAAACACCTGTGCACTCATCTTTTTAGGTGTGGAAGTGGGTCATCCTTGACACATAAGAACATAAGAAATAGGAGCAGGAGTAGGCATTTGGCCCCTCGAGTCTGCTCCGGCATTT
Organism: Pristiophorus japonicus; assembly: GCF_044704955.1. NCBI lineage: Eukaryota > Metazoa > Chordata > Chondrichthyes > Pristiophoridae > Pristiophorus > Pristiophorus japonicus. The sequence continues at coordinate 26,013,868 of NC_091984.1, read as the reverse complement.
AGTAAGATCATGGCTGATCTGATCATGGACTCAGCTTCACTTCCCTGCCCACTCCCCATAACCTTTTATTACCTTATCGCTCAAAAATCTGTCCATCTCCGTCTTAAATATATTCAATGGCCCAGCCTCCACAGCTCTCTGGGGCAGAGAATTCCATAGATTTATAACCCTCAGAGAAGAAGTTCCTCCTCATCTCAGTTTTAAATAGGTGGGCCCTTATTCTGAGACTTTGTCCCCTAGTTTTAGTTTTCCCTATGAGTGGAAATATCCTCTCTGAATCCATCTTGTCGAGCCCCCTCATTATCTTATGTTTCAATAAGATCACCTCTCATTCTTCTGAACTCCAATGTGTATAGGCCCAACCTACTCAACCTATCCTCATAAGGCAACCCCCTCATCTCCAGAATCAACCTAGTGATCATTCTCTGAACAGCCTCCATTGCAAGTATACCTTTCCTTAAATATGGAGACCAAAACTGTACCCAGTACTCCAGGTGTGGCCTCACCAATATCCTGTACAGTTGTAGCAGGTCTTCTCTGCATTTATACTCTATCCTCCTTGCAATAAAGGCCAACGTTCCATTTGCCTTCCTGATTACTTGCTGTACCTGCATACTAACTTTTTGTGTTTCATGCACAAGGACCCCCAGGTCCCTCTGTACTGCAGCACTTTGTAATTTGTCTCCATTTAAATTATAATTTGCTTTTCTATTTTTTCTGCCAAAGTGGATAACCTCACTTTTCCCACATTATACTCCATATGCCAAATTTTTGCCCACTCACTTAGCCTGCCTATATCCCTTTGAATCGAGGTGGAGCGCCGGACCCTGGAACATCATGGCAGAAGTGCGGCGAATAAGGGTACGGGGCCCAGAAGAGCTGAGGGCCCAGGGGCAGCACGGACCTGCCCACATTGCGATATGTGTGCGCACTAGGTCCATGCAGCAGAGCAGGTCTCCAGTCATCCTGGTTAACCCTTGCCACTGGTTAAAGGCCTAGCTCTGTCAAGCCAATGTGGTGGCTGATGTGCAACGGTCACCACACGTTAAAAAAAATTCATGCACAGGCATCTTCCACCCCCTCAACTGGAGTTCAGGACTGGAACATCGGGTCCTTCATTGAACCCTCTGTGAACTCTCGTGGAAGCAAGTCATCCTCATTCAAGGGACCGCCTAGGATGATCCCTTTGCAGATTTTGTGTTCTCTCCTCACAATTTTCTTTCCTATCCATCTTTGTATCATCAGCAAACTTGGCTACATTACATTCGGTCCCTTCATCCAAGTCATTAATATAGATTGTAAATAGTTGAGGCCGAAGACACGAGGAACTGCCTAATACTAATTCTATACTAAGTACTACCAGCCTTTCTAGTACCTCCTCTTTACCTATTTTTATCTCATCCAGTATCCCAGCATCCTCCCCGTTTACCATTGCTTTGACAAAGTCCTCTTGCTTGGTAAACACTGATGCAAAGTCATGTAAGGTGCTGTATTAATGCAAGCTCTTTCTTTATATGTAGAGATCTGAGATGTCAGAAAAAGGGCAGAAGGTAGGAATAAGAAAAATGTCATGCAGTTAATCTGTCTCGTGTATCATTTGAATCTGTATGAGGGACCTGGTCAGACCAGCATGTCTCCCTCCTGTGCCATGTGTATATTCCTCTACTCTGTGTTGAATCAGGAATCACTGCTCTAGGCTGCATTTAGCTTGCTATTTTCATAGCTTATAATGTGTTGTGTATGGAGAAAGAGTCAGACTAAACACTGTGAGCTCAAAGTGAAGTGTGACCGTAGTCTTTTATTGCAGGTCTCCAGAGTGCCTCTCCAACCTGTGAAGCCTCCTTAAATACCTGTGCTCTCAAGGGATTATGGGATCCCTTGGGACTCCAGGGGTTGAGCCATCTGGTGGCTGTATAGAGTAAATACAAGTCTACATATATAACATAATGAAGTTTCCAAAACTTGCATAACCAGCTCTTCAATTTTCTTCATGATTTAAAAACTTGCTTTCACATGCAACTCTGTGTCAGAACAAAACTAAGCATTCTGCTTACAACACCTTCACTGAAGTTGTTAATAATTATTATGAACAGCAGAAGTTCCATGAGAGATCCCCAGAAGACTCCACTGATGAAGGGTACCCAGATAGAATTATCACCATTGATAGCTATGGTTTCCCTTTATTTTTGAACCAATCTATAATCCAACTTTGACTTAGAATCATTAATAATTAATTCACTGTTCATTTAGTTTTAACTAAACTAATCAGGAGAAACCCACGTTGTACTAGGGTATTAATTTCCTCTGTGCACTGATTAATAGATTGGCGTTACATTCCTATCTGTGCTGTTGTAACACAATTGTTAGCCCATTTAAAATAAATGGGCATTAGAAGAGTACTGGCAGCAAATCACTGAGCAAGGAACGGAAGCAAACCCCCTAATGTCTATCTAATTATTCATTCTCATTTTCCACCTCTGCAGCTCTTGCATTTCAGTCTAGGTAATGTGCATCTCTTAACTGGGAATTTTCATTAATAGAAACATTTAATTAGATGCAGATTAATACCCATCCATACAGCATAAACAGTAGCAAAGCAAATATGTTTCTCAATATGGCGTTGCTTCATTTTGAGAGATTTCTACCATGCAAAGATTGGCTCATGATAGGCCTTGAATTCATTTATTCCTCTGTTTAATCTCAAAAATAAGGAGATAAACCAGGTTTGAAATCAATAAAAATATTTTTCAGCTATTTCTGTAATACGTATATCGTAAACATGTTGCCATGGTGTTACTATATTTGCCCTTGACTGTTAAAAACAGATTTGAAATAATCTTTCATTTTTTTTGGCAGCAGGAGTAAAATGGTTCAGGAAAGTAAATCTCTACTGATAAGAAACAAAGAGCAAGATTTTATTCTATTTCTGTAGCTGTAGAAATGTGACAAATTACATTTTGCCTTATGCAGAAACCTGGAACCATGCTGCCCCTCATTTTCTATGACACAGTTTCTCTCTCTCAGGCGAGCCATGGAGGATGGAAGCTGTACTCAGGCAATATCCGTGTGTCGGCAGCTGAAGTAAATAGCTTTTAAAATGGGGAACCAACTGCAGCCATGAGATTAGTGGTGCCCCACAGAGGAGTGAAGTTGTGAGGTAAATGGTGAATTTTCTTCAGGAAACCAACCTTTATTTTTGATTACAGGAAGAAAATAGCCTTCGCACTTCTGCTGTGCTGTTTGGGGCCCCTGACTTGGTGAAAACACCCTTATGAAATTCCAGCACGCTGAAGTGAAAGCTCGTCACATATCGACAGGGCTGTACAGCAATATAGAATGTAGAACGCTGAAGAGAAAATACTAAACCACTGTCTTCAGGTTCTGTGAACCCAATGTGTTAGCGGAAATGATGACACACAAGTCTAAACCAAACACTGTTTCAAACAAGATATTGGCCCCGATTTTAACTGCGCACCAGTGCGGCATGCGTGGGCTTGGGGCAGGGCGGCAAGCGTTCACGATGACGCCAGCGTGAGGATCGGGCCACTTTAACTCAATAGCACATTCCAGGACTGACTCCTGCCCAACCTGGGTGGGAATCGTTAGGTGGACGTTGGGCGAGAGTGGAATTTTGCACAGTAAGAGGCCACCGCTGAAGGAGCGTTCCCTGGCACCAAGGTCGGTGGTGAGGGTGGGCCGCCCAGGGCCTGAGCTTTCTTTGCAGTGTCCGGAAGGGCACTCCTGCTCCTGCCAGCCCACTAGGAATTTTTTTTAAACTTACCCGAGCGTCTTCTGGTCTCACTCCTGCTGATGGCCAGATTTCACTGGTGGGTCCGGAACTGCGTACCATGTACACAATCGACAGTTATAGGACCCAAACATTGAAATATTAATGAGGCACACCTGCTTTCCCTCTTAGACATCTTAGCTGACCATCTAGAAAAATCTGTAGTCTCCTTCATGGCATCCAAATATTTCTTAAATAATTACAAGGTTCTTGCCTGCATTATGCTATATTGAACTCCATTCTAAGTGTTACTCATTCTTTGCATGCAGAAGTATCTCCTGCTATTATTACTAAATTTGCCTTTTGCCATTTTGAACCCATTAACAAAACAATACAAGAAGTAGAAGCAGGAGTAGGCATTATGGCCCTTCGAGCCTGCTCCGCCATTCAATAAGATTATGGCCGATCGTTGATCTCAACTCCACCTTCCGTATTCCCTTTCCCTATTCTCCCATGTCCTACTGAAAGGCATATCTTGAAGTAGTAATCTGGATTTACTTTACATTAATGTTATAAAATGAAGTATTTTTCATATGGCTATTGTGATGTATAATTGTATGCTGCATCATGTTATTTTATCACCTAATGCTGTTGCATTTTGTATTAGTTAAATATAATTTAATTACTCAAACCTAGTTGTGAACTGCAAGGATCCACCAAATTGATAACCCTAATGAAACAAAAGCTTTTTAAAAACAATCTTTAAATAGAAACTAATTAACATTGAATTCAATTAACAAGGAATCACGAGAAAGACAAGAAAGGAGGGATGAATCACTTGAGAATGTCGGAGTCCCTTTGTTGAAACTGTGACAACTGTGATAATTAGAATCTATGTGTCTGCTCTAAGAAAAAGTGGATAAGAGTGCCTTGGATGGCACAACTTTAGAATAAACAAACAGGACATAAATAGAGCTAACCATCCAACTAGATAATAGCCAAGCGCCAACGATGTCTCCGCAAGATCCTACAAATCCCCTGGGAGGACAGATGCACCAACATTAGCGTCCTTGACCAGGCCAACATCCCCAGCATTGAAGCACTGACCACACTTGATCAGCTCCGCTGGGCAGGCCACATTGTCCGCATGCCAGACACGAGACTCCCAAAGCAAGCGCTCTACTCGGAACTCCTTCACGACAAACGAGCCAAAGGTGGGCAGAGGAAACGTTACAAGGACACCCTCAAAGCCTCCCTAATGAAGTGCAACATCCCTACCGACACCTGGGAGTCCCTGACCAAAGACTGCCCTAAGTGGAGGAAGAGCATCCGGGAGGGCGCTGAGCCCCTCGAGTCTCATCGCCGAGAGCTTGCAGAAATCAAGCGCAGGCAGCGGAAAGAGCGTGCGGCAAATCTGCCCCACCCGCCCCTTCCCTCAACGACTATCTGTCCTACCTGTGACAGAGACTGTGGCTCTCGTATTAGACTGTTCAGCCACCTAAAGCCTCATTTTAAGAGTTGAAGCAAGTCTTCCTCGATTCCGAGGGACTGCCTATGATGGTGAGCCAAGTGCCAAATTGTATGAAGAAAGATGCTTCAAAAGATCATGCCCCAGCTGAGGAAGAGACCACCAGAGAAAGAAGAATGAAGACCACTTCTGATTAAACCATTGCTGTCAATCCCTTTTCTAAATCTTTACAGACAGGCGGTCTATGCTGGACTAGAATCAGTTGGAGTCAGACCACCAGACAAAGAATTATTTTACTTGTGATTAAAACAATGCCAATTGTGAGATTCTGGACGAGAACATGCAGCCAAAATGGGCGCAGAGTCAGCATTAGTGTAGAACAGCGTGTCGATCCTTGGGGCCTGAGGTTTGAGCCAAATTCAGCTTTGGGCCTCATTTAAATGCCGTTGGTGAGCTGCGAGCAACAAATGGGCAGCCTGCTGTGGCTCGCTGGTTGGGGCGGGCAGGAAATCTTCTGGTTCATAGACAGAGCTGGCCAGCAGGTCGAGTCTGGGATTGGGGCGCATGGGGGGGGGGGGGGCGGAGGGGTGGGAGGAGATGATCTGGGGGGTGGGGTGGTTGGGGAATCAAATGCACTGACAGTGGGCCGGGGTTTTTTTGTGGGACTAGGCAGAGCATTCATGTTTCTCCTGGGCCCGCAAAAAAAATGTTTACATTTCTTTGGCCTTTTTATGAGCTGCATCATATTTGATTCCTTGTGGGTTATCGGTCCACTGGAACTTGTGGACCTCTGGTGCTTTGCCTGATGGCTGCTAATCAGGTGTGAACCTTGATTGTGTCACAGGCTATTTTAACTGCAAGAATCATCACAACTGAGTCTGATCTTGTCCTCACTTCCATCAGGTAGTGCTGGGTACCCATTTCCTTATCCCTAACCGACAGATGCTGAGACCCATTGTAGCACCCCAACCACCATCCTCCCAGGAGATCAACCAACTCGGCATGGACAGGAGACCAAACCTAGGAGCCTCCTAGACTGCAAGGCTCAACAACTCACAGAATAAATTCACTAACCCATCAGGGGGGGTGCTGGACATCAATCATTTATCCTTAAGTAAACAGAATCAAGTGGCTCGAAATGGAACTTACCACAGAAAGCCTTAGGATGTGGGCAATTCAAAATGACGATCTTATTTATCATCTCGGGATAATAGATAGCAAAACACCAGGCGATCAGTCCACCCCAATCATGGCCAATCAGAACACACTTCTTGTAGCCTGCACAAAAAGTGAAAACCAACACCTCCATAAGTAGAAATGAGAAAATAAATGTAAGCAATGTTGGATCAGAAAAATCAAAATCAACTCAATATTATAATGCATAATTGTTTGGTTCTAAAATATTCCATCATTTCGACATCTCTTTCGAAACCCCAAATCAAACATTACACTTGTGTGAAAGTTTTGTTTTCCATCCAGTTGGGCTTTGTGGTTGTAGAAAGCTCAGCTGGAGAAGTGTCATCATGTCTTGTCCCTGGACAAGTAAAATCAGAACATGGCTTTCCACTACAAGCAGGTTTCACAACCAATACCTTAAGTGGCATTTCAGATTCTTGGGGTACTCTAATCTTTTCCTTGTGAAGATAATCTTGAGACTAACTTTAAAATTTTTCAACAGGGAGAAGCAACAAGAATACAATATAAATGATACAGGCTTCAACAGCTGGATTTTGCGATCAGCGGCGAACAAACAGTGCCAGCCATTCATTGCACTTGCCCACAGATTTTCTATGGGATTTTGCACTGGAATTTGCAGTGATTAGAAATCCATTTCGGCACAGCGCCGGAGACCTGGTGAACCAGCAAGTGTAAGTTAGAATATTTAATTCAATGTCAAATCATGTACAGAAAAAGCAATAAAGAGAGGGAAAGAAATATGGGATTAAGAGAGAGATAAAAGTGACAGAAATATTTTTTAAAAATGAAATATTTTAAATCTCCAACAATAATTAAAATCTGAAGGAATATGCCTCCACATTTGTAAAAGTAATTTTTCAATGTCAGAGAGGTTTGGCCGTGATTAAGACTTATTACGCAGTTAAAAATTTACTTACACTGGAATGGAAGCCCTGACTTCTTTTGGCGAGCTTAGTGGGTATCTGTCACAGCAGGTTCACGCATTCCTTATGTTTCAATACCGAGTCTCTTGGCGAGATACTGTTATAGTGAAGCTTCTGGGTAGCAGGGTAATTCGGACAGCAACTTCCTGATTTCTGCACTTAACTGTGCCTGTGCATAGGTGGACAGAAGTTGCTGTGCGATTTACTCTATAGAAACGGTGAACGCTATTTTTACCGCAAAATCTGGGCCATTATTTTTTAATTGAAGATCAAAACACAAAGGTATTTTTTGAATTATTGTTAAATGTGCTTTAAGGATAAGGATTTCAAAGTACATATTTTTCAAAAGCAGCAGCAATCACCTCCATTGCCATTAGATTTAATTGTGAAATTCATAAGAAAGACATTTAGGGGGCAAAATTATCCTGCACCCCAATTGGGGGCGGTAACCAGCTCAGGCCGGGACTTTCTACCCCCACTGCTGAATCCGGCTTACCGCCCCTCAAAGGAAGCGGACTGCAATCATACACGCTCCACTTCCTTTGGGGGGCAGTTCCCGGGGCACTACTGGGGCGGTGAATCAAGCACCACGCGGTCAACACACCTCCCCTTCGCTTAAAGGTGAGGGCTGCTGCGCACTCTGCAAGGCCTCTGATGGTCTCCACTAGGCCACCAGGGCAGCGTGGGACCAGGCCTGCAGCTGGCACCCAAAACAAAGTGCCGGGCTGTACGATGGCAGCCTGGACCACGCTAGGGCTGCCATCCTGGAGCCGACCCGAGAGTCAGCAATCCAGAAAAGATGGAAGCCCGGGGCGCTAGCACCCTCCCCTTTAAGTAGCGCCCCGAAAGCAGATGTCGGCTAGCTTCGCGATCCGATGGCTCGTGCCAGCCTCGCGGCCCGCAGGACAATTTCCCCCGCAGGGCAGTAAGGGATCGGCGTCCAACCGCACGGAGCGCTAACCACGTGGCGCTGCTGCAAACTCCCACGCCCCCCCCACCCTCCGCGCGGAAAGTCTCCGCCCCATTAGCACCCCCTGGAGGTACTAATGGACTTCTAAAAAAAAAGGAGCAATTTTGCCCCCCCTAAACTCTGAATAAAATGTAATCTTTATATTTATTTCTTAAAACTTCTTTGAACACGTTTCGATATGAGACACACCTTGCAGCCACAAAATTATTTGCGAAAACAAACACATTGGATGGGATTTTTTGAAATTCAACATTATTAACAACTGCTTAATGGCGAGTAGAAAGTCATAATTTCGATCCCAAGGGTAATTGTCAATATTACTGGCACAATGCATTTTTCAACAGGAATTTAATATAGTGGCAATAAATTAAAGCTTGGGAATTGAAAGCAACAATTAAGCCAATTATTATCTCACGCACGGAGCTAGAGAAAGGTCACTCAGCCCAGGCACAGAAAGCAGATATTCCCTTGAACATATCGTGGCCTATTGCACACATACAAAGTTAATGTTAGCTCTGTCATTTAGTTTTAAAAATTAAAATATATTTTTGGATGGAAATAAACAATTCTGCAGAAAAACTAAACATTTCCCAAGATGGCATGATAGGTTGGGATGGAGATGGTTTGTCAATCCATTTAAACTCATTCTTCCAAAATACCAACCTGTCCATCGTAGCATTACAGCATCCGGTGGGATAGAAAGTATAATTGAGTTATTAAATCGCACATCACACCTGTGATTAGTGATAAAAGGGAAGCACACAATCTCAACATCTCAGCTCAGCTGGGACTGATTTATCGATATATTATACTTAAACGTTTTGAGAACAGTTATGTTTCAAACATCCTATTTCAAAGCATCAAAAGTATTTAAGTTTTTTTTTAAGCTTTTTCATTCTGTTTCTTTTTGACCAGGAGCCAGAAATTTATAAGCACCTTCCAACCTGCAAACTTTTCTCCCCAAACAGCAATTAAACTTAGGCTGACCACTGCCTATGTTTACTTGCAATTAAACATTGTGGTCTTGAAGGAAGAGGATGAGGAGTTGCTCTGTAATCTCCTCCAGCCCATAACCCCCTCCCCTCCTCCCCCCTGCCCGAGATTTCTGCGCTCCTTTAATTCTGCTCTCGAGCATCCCTGATTATAATCGCTCAACCATTGGTGGCCGTGCCTTTTGTTGCCTAGGTCCCAAGCTCTGGAACTCACTGCCAAAACCTCTCCGCCTCTCTAGCACTCTTTCCACCTTCAAGAACACTCCTAAAATCTATCTCTTTGACCAAGCTTTTGGTCACCTGCGCTAATTTCTACTTATGCGGCTTGGTGTCAAATTTTTTAATCTCATAATACTCCTGTGAAGCGCCTTGGGATGTTTCACTACATTAAAGGTGCTATATAAATACAAGTTGTTGTTCTTATAGGTGTGTTGTGATTGGTAGGTTTCTTTCATTTCTGCCACTGAATTAGGATTGCTTGAAAAGATGAGAAGTAAAATGGTGCTCACTTACCATGTTGATGTGGGTTAGCTAAAATTAGTGAACCATAGGAAATTAGCCCGTCATTTGTGAAAACCAAAAAATATAATTCTAAGTGTGTGGAAAAAAAATGCTGCCTAAATTAGCAATGGAAATTTGCCAGTTATTATAAAGATAATTGCAAAATTATACAGTTTATCTATTTACAGCAGAAAATGAGACTATGGCTGCTGCCTCTGTGATTTAATTCTATGTTAGAACGAGAACAATTTGAACATCGTAGAATTCTTAGATCAGCCCACTGCTCCTTGGTTTGCAACAGACTTAAAAAGTTAGTCATGACTACAGCACAAAGGCAAAGTGCTACAATGTAAAATGGTAACCATTGGTTACAACACCAGCGCAGTATCTGCATTTTGTTGAGAGGAAAAAAAATCATTGTGGAAATTAGAAAGAGAAATAAAGAAAGCAGTACTCTAAATCCCCGCTGGTCCAGAATAAAATACACCATTGAAAGCCGAGCAGGCATCCTTCCAACTAACCTACCGAGGGACTCCACAATGTCTTTTACATCTGTGATCAGACAATCCAGCTGGTAATTTTCTCGACCAATGGGTGCGTCTGATTCTCCATATCCTCGTAAATCAACTGCAATGACACGGAATTCGCTCTTAAATTCTTGAAGTTGATAACGCCAAGAGTACCTGCATCAGAGAAGAACATTGGTAAAGCTGTAGTTGAGAGAAGATATATTGGCACTCTTTGAAACCAAATTACTTTTAGCCCCCATTGAGGGTATCAAATCCCTTTTGTTCTATCCCCAAACTATCCCTGGTCCCCCTCGTGTACACATGCCGACTGCCTGTGTTTTTAAAAAACAAAGAGTCAGCGATGCGAGGGCCCTTGTTTGCGCTGTCCAACCTCTTGGGTCAAAATCAGCTGGATTCAACTGAGTCAGCTGAAGTCCTCTGCTTCTCCTCTTTGTGGGCTTCCTGTATTTATGTTGTTATCTCCTTCAGCTCTGGCCCCTGCATACATAGAAAGAAGCCTGCTGTGTTATACTCATTGAACAATCCCTTCTAATGGTGCCAAAATCAGGAGACCATTGTGACTTATAACAACTATTTTTATTTTAATATTTTTTTAAATTATGTAAATATCACACACATATATAAATATTTGTATAATGTGAAACCATTCCAGAATAAATTATTTTTAGCTTCAAATGCAGAATTACAGCACACTTCTTTCTTTATTCGTTCCTGGGATGTGGGCATCGCTGGCAAGGCCAACATTTATTGCCCATCCCGAATTGCCCTCGAGGAGGTGGTGGTGATAATAATGCTTGATAATACACAAAAAAGTCTCAAAAATCTGAGTTTTCCAGGGTGGGTCGTTGGGTGCCAATGAGAGAATAGGCTCCCAGACTCCCCCACAAAGTATATTTTACACAATCAGACCTCTTCAAAATCATATAAATCACCACTGCAAAAACTACTTTGTGTACTTCCCCATAATGCAACAAATGGAATATTGGGTATAGCTGCAGCTTAACTCATAACAAATTCTCATTCAACTTCTTTTTGCATGTCATACTTGAGGCCAGTAGATTTCAGTTTTCACAGGGAAATAAACAGAATTGCAGAAGGTGATCCCAAACCACTAATAGAAATCTTGAAATGCAATGTAATAAAAAGGAATTTAGCCTAGTCACTCATCTCGAAACTGTGGCTTTGGTCACAGGCCTTCATTCACAAATGTTTTTCAGTTCTATTTTGAGTTGTTAACATTTCCGGGGTTGCATCAGCTTTTTTCTGATTGCTGTTGTTGGTTAGCTTTTCTGAGTTTTGTGGGTTGGCATGTATGCTGCTGGTGCATGCTCCACTTGTGGCTGAGAACACAGTTGAGCTGATCCCATACCTCTAACCTCTAAGAGCCTGTCTGTAAGAGGCAGCCTGAACCATAGAAGAATTGTAGAAGCCGACAGCAGTGGTAGCTACTCAGCCCATCATATCTGCTGGCTTTTTACTAATCTCGCTGCCCTGCTCTCTTCCCATAGTCTTGAATCTTCATTCGGTGCAAATATTACCCAATTTTCTATTGAAGCATGCAATGGTCTCCGCTTGTGGAAAAGCATTCCATGCTTGAACAACCCTCTGTTAAGCAACTTCTCCTAAGCTCTCTTTTCACAATTTCAAACTGAGAAACACTTGTCACCTAACTGGAGGAAAGAGTCTTTTCACTTTATCCACCTTATCAAAACCCATCACAATTTAAAAAACCTCTATTAAATCTTCACTTAACCTCTCTGCACCAGCAGAAGTGGTCTCAGTATATCAAATCTCTCCTCATACCTACTGTTTTTGATCCCTAGCATCATCATGGTGAAACTATGCATGCACGGCTTTAATGCTCTTTCTACAACAGATGCAAAATCATTTTGATTTTATTTAAACATGTGGGAAGATAAGTAGGATTGTCTGAGTTTCCAATACACGAACTGCACACAATTATTTGTTTGAATACTCACCACGTAAGCTGGTAAAAGATTCAGCAGAAAAGATAGAGGAATGGGCAAAAAAGTGGTAGATGGAATTGAATGATTATACTTTGAATTGGGGAAGGCTAGATAATGTGGAAAAGCAGAGACATTTGGGAGTTGAGGTTCACAAGGCATTAAAAGCAGCACCTGAAGTGGATAAGGCCAAAAATGGAATTAAATATTAAGTTTTATGGTGAGGCATAGAACATAAAAGTTGAGATATAATGGTGAATCTATATAAAACCTTAGTAAGACCACAGTTGGAAGACTGTGTAGTTTTGGGCTTCACACTGTATGAAAGATGTTGCAGTAATAGAGAGAGTACAGCACAGATTCAATTAGGATGCTGCCTGCCTGGTAAAAGGAAATACAAATATGAAGAAAAACATTGAAAAATTAGGAGCGAGAAGATTAAGGAGTGATTTAATAGAAGTGTTTAAAATTTTGACTGGATGGGCCAGAGTATACAGAATAAGACTGTTGCCAGTGGTTGAGGGGTCCAAAACACGGGGACATAGATATAAGATTAAATGTAAAGAAAGAAAGAATTGCATTTATATAGCGCCTTCCACGACCACCAGATGTCTCAAAGCGCTTTTCAGCCAATGAAGTACTTTTGGATGTAGTCACTGTTGTAATGTGGGAAACGAGGCAGTCAACTTGCACACAGCAAACTCAAATGTAAGAGATTTAGGATACAGAGCAAGAGAATTTGTTTTAAACCACGGAAGGCTGTGAGGCTGTGGAATGCACTGCCAGAGTTAGTGACTGAAACAGAGACCGTGTCAACATTTAATAATAGGTTAGAGAGGCATGAAGTAAAAGAGGATAAAAAGATACATAGGCACATGGGATTAGGATTATGGCACATACGGAAGATAAACACCAACATGGATTGGTTGGGCCAAACGGCTTGTTTCAGTGTTTTATTTTATGTGAAATTCTATGATATTGTCATGTTTGATAGTTAAATTGGGATTAGACAGGTTGGTTATATTGCTCAAAATACAAACATTTTCATTGAGCAATTCTACTTTAAAAATTACAAATGGTTCTTGCACAAGGCTTTTGATAAGGTCCCACATGGCAGGCCGGTCACGAAAGTAAAAGCTCATGGGATCCAGGGCAAAGTGGCAAGTTGGATCCAAAATTGGATCCAAAATTTGCTCAGAGGCAGGAAGCAAAGGGTAATGGTTGATGAGTGTTTTTGTGGCTGGAAGGATGTTTCCAGTGGGGTTCCACAGAGCTCAGTCCTAAGTCCCTTGATTTTTGTGGTATATATCAATGGTTCAGACTTGAATGTAGGGGGTATGATTAAAAAGTTTGCAGATCATACAAAAATCGTCTATGTCGTTGATAATGAAGAAGATAGCTGTAGACTGCAGGAAGATATCAATCAACTGATCAGGTGGGCAAAAAGGTGGCAAATGGAATTCAATTTGGAGAAGTGAGAGATAAAGCATTTGGGGAGAGCTAACAAGGCAAGGGAATACACATTCAATGGTATGACACTGAGAAGTGTAGAGGAACAAAGTGACCTTGGAGTGCATGTCCACAGATCCCAGAAGGTAGCAGGCCAGGTAGATAAGGTGGTTAAGAAGGTATACGGAATACTTGCCTTCATTAGTCAAGGCATAGAATACAAGAGCAGGGAGGTTATGCTTGAACTGTATAAAACACTAGTCAGGCCACATGCAGTTCTGGTCACCACATTGCAGGAAAGATGTGATTGCACTAGCGAGGGTACAGAGGAGATTGACGAGGATATTGCCTGGACTGGAGAATTTTACCTATGAGGAAAGATTGGACAGGCTGGGTTTGTTTTCTTTGGGACAGAGGAGGCTGAAGGGAGACTTTATTGAGGAACATAAAATTATGAGGGACCGAGATAGAATGGATAGGATGGACCTATTTCCCTTAGTAGAGGGGTCAACAACCAGGGTGCATAGATTTAAAGTAATTGGTAGGAGGTTTAGAGGGGATTTGAGGGGAAATTTCTTCACCCAGAGGGTGGTGGGAACCTGGAACTCACTGCCTGAAAGGATGGAGGCTGAAACCCTCACCACATTTAAAAAGTACTTGGACGTGTACTTGAAGTGCCATAACCTACAGGGCTACGGACCAAGAGCTGGAAAGTGGAATTAGGCTGGATAGCACTTTGTCGGCTGGTGCGGATACGATGGGCCAAAATGGCCTCCTTCCATGCGTTAAATTTCTATGATGCGAAGACATTGTGAAATACTGGAGTTAACGTTTAAGTCAATAACCCTTCGTCAGAACTGGCTGCTGGAAATACACAGCGGGTTAGGCAGCATCTGTGGAGAGAGAAACTGAGTTAACGTATCAGAACCCAGTTCTTATGAAGGGTCATCGACCTGAAACGTTAACTCTTTCTCTCTCCACAGATGCTGCCTAAACCCTGCTGAGTATTTCCAGCATTTTCTGTTTTTATTTCAGATTTCCAACATCCACAGAATTTTGCTTTTGTCTGAAATACAGGATTGCATTTTAGAGAATGTAATCAATAATGGTATAAATGTAATGCTAATGTAAATTCAGGAATGGTACACCAGAAAATGTGTAATTTTGTGTTAACTAATGTATTTATTTCTCTGGCCAAACTGCAGCTGATTCAGCAAATTAAAATTAGATCTAGAACAGGAACATTTAAAAATCAAATTATAGATGAATTTTAGCTTAGGTAACAAGAATAACATTGATTTTTTTTTGAGAATACCAGAAGCTCAGATACTTTGACTTTATAAACAAATACTGTAGCCAAACGGCAAGGTACTGCTGAGTTAAGAACTCTGCAACAGAGCAAATGTATTTCTGGAAAACTTAAGTTGCGCTTAATTTGAATTAGCTTAATCTTTTACTGTGAATATAGAATGCCTGTATGTTCGAGTCTCATATGTAGGACATTTGACTATAAATATAGAATGCCCTTGCATTACAGTCTTCTATATAGGACATTCCCATTGTAAATATATTGAGAATGTCCTCGTGTTTTTCTAGTCTGATATGCAGGACATTTTCACTGTAAATATAGAATGTTTCAGTGTTGGAGTCTTGTACCCAAGGCTGTTTTCGTACATTAGGGAACAGGCAGGAGTAATAAGGACAGCTGCCTCATGAGATGGATCCTCTTGTGGCTGCTGGAAAGACTTGGAGAAATTCTACTTAGGTACACAATGAGCAACAGATTTTCCAAACACTAATGCCTGCTCCAGAAACCCGAGCTCAGCAATTGATGACCAACTGTGCACACAAGAGACAACGTTCCAGGCAATTACACTATCTGGAAAATGTCTCTACAGGCAGGAAAAGAGATGCACAAAGCTTTGTCTCTGGCTTTCTGCCCGAACAGTTGGACTGATACACTGAAGTGTACTTGCAGCAAGCTCTTATGTTTCTGGCGAAAACATGGGCATCAAACTTAGTACAAGCAATGCTCGCAGTGCTGCTCCAGGCAGCCTGGCAGAGAACTGACAGCTTGGCCATATCTTTTCAATGTTGGAGAGAATGGACTCTGATAATGAGTAAATCCTTCTCCTCTTGTCCTTTGGACTGCATGTCTTTGTACTGTACTTAGTTCAGGAACAAGAGGTAGGTTTTCTCTGCAGTCTGCCAAACAGGGCTTCAGTATTCCATCGCTGGGCAGATACAGGCTTTTTAGAATACTGAACTTGGTAACAGTGATCAGAAATGTCAGGCCTAAGGATTTAGACACTTTCAGCCAGCTGAACCTTTCGTTTGCCTCAATTAGATTTGACCATTATGCCAAGGTTAGAATTTCTGCCCAATCATAATCACTGGACATAAAATCCAGTTCAAGGACATCAACATTTACAACTGAAGAGAGTTTGCAACCCATAAACCAGACACTGCTGGGCAACATCGCGGCCCCCTTTCTGAATAAACTGCTGGACTTGCTCTCCCATCGTAGTAGATAACACTCTATATCCAAGCACAATCCAATTTTACCCATATCTGCCTGCCTGATTTGGGTCACCACTTGCTTTTCACACGGAAAGCTGACTACTGGGCAAAAGGTAGTGTGGTCAACAAAGAAAGTATCATACTTCAATGTCATTGATGATTATCAGCAATAGAGTGGATGGGATCAGGTTTGCTTCCTTGAGAGCATGGTGCATAGGTAATGCAGTAAAATGATAAATTCCCATTTATAATGACCCAATCTGAGAAAGTTGTGCATCCAGTTCAGAAGCTCAACAAATATGCAGCAGTCTTCTCAGTGAGGACAGAATACTATGCACTGATTCTTAGGGAGGACCGAATATTATACACTATTAAAAGTTCTTAAACTGTGAATACAGAATGTCATTGTTACAAATTCCTGCAGTCTCACTGTAAATACAGAATGGCCACTTTACACGAGTCTTGTGCAAACATCATTATATCCAAGTTTGGGGCCCCAATTTTCATTCCAGGCTGGTAGATAGTGGGGTGCCCCAGAGAACAAGCACACTGTATTTTAATTCCTGGGCCTCATTATAATTTCACAAATGGGCTTCCCACTCAGCTCGCTGACCCACCAGGGAAACCCACCAGGGGTCTAGAATGCAACCAGAGGTCTATTTAAAGCAGGAATGCACCTCTTAAAGCAATGTTGTATCCCCTTCTGCAAGATTTCGCAGTTTGGCTGCTAGGAAAGGCAAATGCTCAGAAATGAGTCAAAGGCGTGTTCCCTTGAGGTCCTGATGGAAGAGGTTAGGGAGAGGAGGGAAGTTATCTTTCCAGCCAATGCCAGGAGGATCCCAAAGCACCAAGTCCACCAGGCATGGAGAGACATGGCTGAAATTGTCAGCTCCAGGAGCATTAGCCCCTGGACCTAGATCCAGTGCAGGAAGTGCTTCAATGAGCTCTCAAAGAGTAGCAAGGATAAGTGCAGCTCTTCTTGTTTCCCATCTCTCTCTCGCTCTCTCAACAACACATGGCAGATATTACATAATGCCATGCACTTCCAGGAAAAATGCTACAATCAGGTTAGTACCCTTTCACCCACATCTGAACTATCAGAATAACAGTAACCAAAGCAAATATTAAATAATTAGTTAAGTATATACTGTTATATTTATACATATGTAAAGTAACAAATACTTAGGATGTCAATAATTCAGTATACATTACAGGTTACAGGTAATAAGAACACAAGATCATAAGAAATAAGAGCAGGAGTAGGCAATTTGGCCCCTCAAGCCTGGCTGATCTGATCTTGGCCTCAACTCCGCTTTATTTAGAGTGGGCATTTTAACCCTCAACTCCCCTATAGTTCAAAAATCTATCATATATTCAATGACCTAGCCTCCACAGCTTTCTGGGGTAGAGAATTCCAAAGATTCACAACCCTCAGAGAATAAATTCCTCCAGATCTCAGTTTTAAATGGGCGACTCCTTATTCTGAAACTATGCCCCCTAGTTCTAGATCCCCCTACAAGGGGAAACATCCTCTCTGCATCTACCCTGTCAAGCCCCCTCAGAATCTTGTACGTTTCAATAAAATCACCTCTCATTCTTCTAAACTCCAGTGAGTATAGGTTGTCTTCATAAGACAACCCTTTCATCTCAGGAATCAACCTCTGAACTGCCTCCAATGCAAGTATATCCCTCCTTAAATAAGGAGACCAAAACTGTACACAGTACTCCAGGTGCGGTCTCACCAACGCCCTGTACAGTTGTCGCAGGACTTCCTTACTTTTATACTCCATCCCCCTTGTAATAAAGGCCAACATTCCATTTGCCTTCCTAATTACTTGTTGTACCTGCATGCTCACCTTTTGTGTTTCATGTACAAGGACCACTAGATCCCTCTGTACTGCAGCATTTTGTAATCTCTCTCCATTTAAATAATAATTTGCCTTTTTATTCTTGCTACCAAAGTGGATAACCTCACATTTTCCCACATTATACTCCATCTGCCAAATGTTTGCTCACTCACTTAACCTGTCTATATCCCTTTGCAGATTCTTTGTGTCCTCCTCACAACTTGCTTTCCCATCTATCTTAGTATCATTGGCAAATTTGGCTACAGTGCACTCGGTCCCTTCACCCAAGTCATTAATATTGATTGTAAATAGTTGAGGCCCCAACATTGATCCCTGTGGCACACCACTAGTTACAGTTTACCAACCTGAAAATGATCCATTTATCCCAACTCTCTGTTTTCTGTTAGTTAGCCAATTCTCTATCCATGCTAATATATTACTCCCAACCCCATGAGCTCTTATCTTGTGCAGTAAACCTTTTATGTGGCACCTTATCGAATGCCTTCTGGAAATGCAAATACATCACACCTACTGGTTCCCTTTTATACACCCTGCTCGTTACATCCTCAAAGAACTCTATCAAATTTGTTAAGCGTGGTTTCCCTTTCATAAAACCATGCTGACTCTGCTTGATTGTATTATGGTTTTCTAAATGTCCTGCTACTACTTCCTTAATAATAGACTCCAGCATTTTCCCAATGACAAATGTTAGGCTAACTGGTCTATAGTTTCCTGCTTTTAGTCTCCCTTCCTTCTTGAATAGGGGCGTTCCATTTGCGGTTTTCCAATCCGCTGGGACCTATCCAGAATCCAGGGAATTTTGGATCCAGAACCAAGGCATCCACTATCTCTGCAGCCACTTCTTTTAAGACCCTAGAATGCAAGCCATCAGGTCCAGGGACTTGTCCATCTTTAGTCCCAATAGTTTGCCTAGTACTTTTTCTCTAGTGATAGTGATTGTTTTAAGTTCCTCCTCCCTATAGTCCCTTGATTATCTATTATTATTGGGATGCTTTTAGTGTCTTCTTCCGTGAAGACCGATACAAAATATTTGGTCAAAGTCCCTGCCATTTCCCTGTTTCCCATGATTAATTCCCCAGTCTCATCCTCTAAGGGACAAACGGTTACTTTAGCTACTCTATTCCTTTTTATATACCTGTAGAAGCTCTTACTGTCTGTTTTTGTATTTCTTGCTAGTTTACCTTCATAATCTATCTTCTCCCTCTATTATTTTTTTAGTCATCCTTTGCTGGTTTCTAAAAAATTCCCAATCCTCCGGCCTACCACTAATCTTCACAACATTGTATGCCTTTGTTTTCAATTTGATACTATCCTTAACTTCCTGAGTTAGTCTCGTAGTCTTTCTTTCTCACTGGAATATATCTTTGCTGATAGTTATGAAATATCTCCTTATATGTCTGCCACTACTTATCTACCGTCTTAGCCTTTAATTTATTTTCTCAGTCCACTTTAGCCAACTTGTCCTCGTACCTTTGTAATTGCCTTTATTTAAGTTCAGGACACTAGTTTGAGATGCAAGTTTCTCACCCTCAAACTGAATTTGAAATTCTAACATACTATGATCACTCTTCCCTCGAGGATCCTTTACTATGAGATCATTAATTAATCCTATCACATTATCAGATCTGAAATAGCCTGCTCCCTGGTTGGTTCCACAATGTATGGTTCTAAGAAACCATCTGAATACACTATGAACTCGTCCTCAAGGCTACCTTTGCCAATTTGATTTGTCCAATCTATAAGAAAATTAAAATCGCCCATGATTATTGTAGTACCTTTCTTAGAAGCCCCCATTACTTCTCAATTTATACTCGGTCCTACAGTGTGAACCTGTGGAATTCTCTACCACAGAAAGTTGTTGAGGCCAGTTCATTAGATATATTCAAAAGGGAGTTAGATGTGGCCCTTACGGCTAAAGGGATCAAGGGATATGGAGAAAAAGCAGGAATGGGGTACTGAAGTTGCATGATCAGCCATGATCATATTGAATGGTGGTGCAGCCTTGAAAGGCCGAATGGCTTACTCATACACCTATTTTCTATGTTTCTATGTTACTGTTTGGGGGCCTATAGACTACTCCCACCAGTGACTTCTTTTCCTGATTCTACATTTTGATCTTCGAGCCAATCTCATTTCTCACTACTGCACTCTCATCCTTTATTAACAGAGCTTCCCCGGCTCCTTTTCCTTTCTGCCTATCCTTCCGAAATACCCCTGAATATTCAGTTTCCAGCTTCAGTGGTCACCGTGCAACCACGTCTCTGTAATGGCTATCAGATCATACCCACTTATTTCTATTAGTGCTGTCAACTCGTCTATCTTGTTACAAATTCAAATAAAGAGCTTGTAATTTTGTCTTTTTACCATTTTTCTCTACTCTGTCACATATGCACAACACATATGCAGCAGTTTCTACAACACAGTCATTGGAAAGTGATGCAAACATGGCAATTATCGTTTCGTGAGACCTATTGAAAGCAATAAATTTCTTAATGTGCTTCTACCTTTGAGACTATTGGTGCAATCTCACTCAAAATCATATCAGCTTCAGTTCATTACAATATAAAATCATTTCTACAATCAAATTTGTTATACATAATAAAGGAGTAGAACAGAGAGAATAGCAACATCTCAAACGCTACAAACTCCTGATTCAGGAAAGTAAAAACAAAATCATTACCAGAATTCTGGGAATCCATGCAGCAACAGCATAAGGGGTTTTCCCCTGTCTCCAGCAGCAACATAGTGGAACCTTAATCCCGACTCCTAGAAATTCAGAGAGAGAGAAAAAAAATCAAGTACAATATATCACCCATTTTAAAAGAGCAAATGATAAGATTTTTAAAATTGTATTTGTATACACATGTGCAGCATCCACCAGCTCCATCAAAGACTACAGTTACCCAAATATACCATCCGCATTGAAAGATCATGTTGCCAGGACAGAATGAAACTGTCACATAAAGCAATAAGTGCTCTTATGTTTTATGACCTACCTGTGGGGGTAAAATGAGACAAGGCTTTGAGTAAATTACATATCACCAAATAACTCAAGAGTTCAACAAAACCAAACAGGATCGATTTGGTGTGGAGTTTATGGGACATGTATTTTTCAAATTGTTCTTGGGATGTAGCCAATCCGGGATAAGCATAATTTATTGACCATTAAGAATCAATCTCATAATGTGGGATTGGAATCAAATGAAGGCAGAGATTGCTGGCTCTCTTCCCTGAAGGACATTAGTGAACTAGTTTGTTTTTTATGACAATCCAGTAGATTTCATAGTCATTGTCCTCCCACCAACTCACAAATTACTGAACTTACCTAGAGTTACATCAAATTGACAGCACAGAAACAGGCCATTGGGCCCAACAGGTCGAAGTTGGAATTTATGCTCCACACAAGCTTCCTCCCACCTTACTTTATCTAACCCCATCAACATATCCTTCAATTCCTTTCACCCTCATGTATTTATCCAGATTCCCCTTATGCTATTTGCCTTAACTACTCCATGTGATCGTGAGTTCCACTCTCTTATCACAGCTAACCTGGCGTGCCTTGATGACCCAGAGATGCAGAATGCTTGGTCTGCCCCCTCTGCCTACGAAGAAACACTTGGTCACTCAACCAGAAAACACCAGGACTGGTCTGATGAGAATGATCAGGAGATCCAAAAACTAATAGATCGCAAGCGCAGAGCATTTCTGAGCCTTAAGCAACAACCCAACTCGGGAGCAGCAAAGCAACATTACAGGCGGTTCAAGCTGAGGTCCAACAAAAAACCCTGGATCTAAAGAACTGGTGGTGGATGGAGAAAGCACAGGAGATACAACAACTGGCCAACAGCCATGATATGCGAGGATTCTTCATCGCAGTCAAGGCCACCTACGGTCCAAACTCCCAAGGCCCCACCCCACTGCTGGCCAAGAACGGGGGAACACTCATCAAGGACACCGAGGCAGTCAGGGCCCGCTGGAAGGTGCACTTCGAAGATCTCCTCAATTGAGACTCTGCCTTTGACTCAAGTGTTCTCAACTCCATCCCGCAGCATGCGACCCGCCACCACCTCAGTGAGACCCCAACGTTGCATGAGGTAGGAAAAGCCAGAAGACAGCTCAAGAACAACAAGGCTACGGGAGCGGATGGAATCCCTGCTGAGGCGCTAAAGTATAGAGGAGAGGCGCTCTTGGCGCGGATACATGACATCATCTCTCTCATCTGGAGGGAGGAGAGCATGCAGGAAGATCTCAGAGATGCAGTGATTGTGACCATCTTTAAAAAAGGGGACAAGTCCGACTGCGGCAACTACAGAGGAATCTCCCTGCTATCAGCCACTGGGAAAGTTGTCGCTAGAGTCCTCCTCAACCCCCTTCTCCATGTGGCCGGAGTCACAGTGCGGATTTCATCCCCTACGGGGCACAACGGACATGATCTTTGCTTCACAACAGCTGCAGAAAAAATGCAGGGAGCAGCGCCAACCCTTATACATGGCCTTCTTCGACCTTACAAAGGCCTTTGACACTGTTAACCGTGAGGATATATGGAGCGTCCTCATCCGTTTCGGATGCCCCCAAAAGTTTGTCACCATCCTCCGCCTGCTCCATGACGACATGCAGGCCATGATCGTTACCAACGGATCCATCAAAGACCCAATCTACGTCTGGACCGGGGTCAAACAGGGCTGCTTCATTGCTCCAACCCTCTTCTCAATCTTCCTCGCTGCCATGGTCCACCTCACAGTCAACAAGCTCCCCGCTGGAGTGGAACTAAACTACAGAACCAGTGGGAAGCTATTTAACCTTCTTTGTCTCTAGGCCAGCTCCAAGACCACCCCAACCTCTGTCATCGAGCTACAGTACTCGGACGACGCCTGCGTCTGCGCACATTCAAGGCTGAACTCCAGGATATAGTCGACGTATTTACTTAGGCATATGAAAGCATGGGCCTTACGCTAAACATCCCTAAGACAAAGGTCCTCCACCAGCCTGTACTTGCCGCACAGCACTGCCCCCCAGTCATCAAGATCCACGGCTCGGCTCTGGACAACGTGGACCATTTCCCATATCTCGAGAGCCTCTTATCAACAAGAGCAGACAGTGACAATGAGATTCAACACCGCCTCCAGTGCACCAGCGGGAATGTTCGAAGACCAGGCCCTCAAATCTACCACCAAGCTCATGGTCTACCCTTTCATGGTCTACCCGCCTTCCTGTATGGCTCAGAGGCATGGACCATGTACAGTAGACATAGAAACATAGAAAATAGGTGCAGGAGTAGGCCATTCGGCCCTTCTAGCCTGCACCGCCATTCAATGAGTTCATGGCTGAACATTCAACTTCAGTACCCCATTCCTGCTTTCTCGCCATACCCCTTGATCCCCCTAGTAGTAAGGACCTCATCTAACTCCTTTTTGAATATATTTAGTGAATTGGCCTCAACAACTTTCTGTGGTAGAGAATTCCACAGGTTCACCACTCTCTGGGTGAAGAAGTTCCTCCGCATCTCGGTCCTAAATGGCTTACCCCTTATCCTTAGACTGTGACCTCTGGTTCTGGACTTCCCCAACATTGGGAACATTCTTCCTGCATTTAACCTGTCTAACCCCGTCAGAATTTTAAATGTTTCTATGAGGTCCTCAAGTAGCTGGAGAAGTACCATCAACGATGCCTTTGAAAGATCCTACAAATCCCCTGGGAGGACAGACTCACCAACATTAGCATCCTCGACCAAGTCAACATCCCCATCATTGAAGCACTGACCACACTTGATCAGCTCCGCTGGGCAGGCCACAATGTCCGCATGCCAGACACGAGACTCACAAAGCAAGCGCTCTACTCGGAACTCCTTCATGGCAAACGAGCCAAGGGTGCCCAGAGGAAACGTTACAAGGATACCCTCAAAGCCTCCCTGATAAAGTGTGGCATCCCACTGACACCTGGGAGTCCCTGGCTAAAGACTGTCCTGAGTGGAGGAAGTGCATCCGGGAGGGTGCTGAGCACTTCGAGTCTCATTGCCGAGTGCATGCAGAAAACAAGCGCAGGCAGCAGAAGGAATGCGTGGCAAAGCTGTACCACCTATCCTTACCCTCAACGACTGTCTGTCCCACCTGTGGCAGGGACTGTGGCTCTCACATTGGACTGTTCAGCCACCTAAGGACTCATTCGAAGAGTGGAAGCAAGTCTTCCTCGATTCCGAGGGCCTGCCTATGATGATGATCGTAATGATGAAAGCCATAGACAGATCCCACGTGTGGTGGCCTGGCATGTTCAAAGATTTGAGTATCTGAATCCCTAGGTCTCTCTGCTCCTTTTAAAGTTTAACCATTTAGAGTATATCTCATCCTCTTATTCTTCCTCCCAGAATGTATCATCCCACATTTATTCATATTAAATTTTTATCTAACATTGTGCAATGTACTAACATGCCTATGTCCTCTTGAAGTTACTCTTCATAGTTAATTATGTTCATTATTTTTGTGTCATCTGCAAATTTTGAAATTGCGCCCCGGTATCCAAGTCCAGATCATTTATATATTTAGAGGAGCTACAGTCCCATTACTGACTCCATACACATCCCTTCAGTCCAATAAACATTGAGTAGCCACTAGTTAATTTTCTGTCCCTTAACCAACTTCCTATCTATGCTATAAAAACAAAAAATGCTATAAAGCAGGTCAGGCAGCATCTGTGGCGAGAGAAACAGAGTTAACGTTTCAGGTCGATGATCTTTCATCAGAACTGGAAAAAGTTAGAGATGTAACCGGTTTTAAGCAAGTGCAGAAGCAGGGAAAGCGGAGGTAGGGGAGGTAAGAACAAAAGGAAAGGTCTGTGACAGAGTAGAAGGCAGGAGAGATTAAATGACAAAAGGGATGATGGTGAAAGGCAAAAGGGGATAGTAATGGGACAAGAAACAAAAGATGGGTCTAGAAGAGATGTAAATGGGAATAGCAGAATTATTACCAACAGCTGCTGTCCAAAAAAATGGGAGCAGTGGTTCTGATCTGAAATTGTTGAACTCAATGTTGAGTCCAGAAGGCTGTAAAGTACCTAATTGAAAAATGAAGTGCTGGTCCTCAAGCTTACAGTTACTTCATTGGAACAGTGTGGGAGGCAGAGGGCAGGGAGCTCAGAGTGGGAGTGGAGTAGAGAATGAAAGTGACAGGCGACCGGAAGCTTGGGGCCACGCTTTCGGACTGAATGGAGGTGTTCCACAAAGTGATAACTCAATCGGCGTTTGGTCTCACCAATGTTGGGGAGACCACATCGTGAGCAGCGAATACAGTATACTAAATTGAAACAAGTACAAGTAAATCGCTGTATCACCTGGAAGGAGCGTTTGGGGCCCTGGACGGTGGGAAGTGAGGAAGTAAAAGGACAGGTGCTGCATCTCCTGCGCTTGCACGGGACGGTGTCGTGGGAAGGAGAGGGGTGATTGACCAGGGTGTCATGGAGGGTATGGTCCCTTCGGAATGCTGAAAGGGGAGGGGAGGGAAAGATGTGTTCCGAGGTGGCGGAAATGGCGGAGGATGATCTGTTGAATGTGGAGGCTGGTGGGGTGGAAGGAAAGAAAGACTTGGCGAGGACAAGAGGAATCGTGGTTCTGGGAGGGAGGGAAAGGGATGAGAGCAGAAGTACGGGAAATTGGATGGGCGCGGTCGAGGGTTCTGTCAATCACGGTTGAAAAAAAGTCTTGCATTTATATAGCGCCGTTCACGACGTCCCAAAGCGCTTTAGTCAGTGAAGTACTTTTGAAGTGTAGTCACTGTTGCAATGGAGGAAATGCGGCAGCCAATTTGTGGGCAGCAAGCTCCCCACAAACAGCAATGTGATAACGACCAGATAATCTGTTTTAGTGATGTTGAGGGCTAAATATTGACTCGGACACCAGGGATATCTCCCTTGCTCTTCTTCAAAATAATGTCATGGAATCTTTTACGTCCATCTGAGAGAGCAGACGATTTAACATCTCATCTAAAAGATGGCACTTCTGACAGAGCAGCACTCCCTCAGTACTGCCCTTGGGTGTCAGTTGAGATTTTTGTGCTCAAATTTCTGCAGTGGGACTTAAACCCACAACATTCTGAATCAGAGACAAGAGCGCTACCCTCTCAGCCACAGTTGACATAAGAACATAAGAGATAGGAGCAGGATTAGGCCATTTGGCCCCTCGAGCCTGCTCCACTATTCAATAAGATCATGGCTGATCTGATCCTGGCCTCAACTCCACTTTCCTACCATTTATTCCCTTATCGTTCAAAAATCTGTCGATATCCGCCTTAAATATTCAATGACCCAGCTTCCACAGCTCTCTGCTTTTATACTCTATCCCCCTTGCAATAAAGGCCAACATTCTGTTTGCCTTCCTGATTACTTGCTGTACTTGAATACTAACTTTTTGTGTTTCATGCACAAGGACCCTCCAGGTCCCTCTGTACTGCAGCACTTTGCAATTTTTCTCCACTTAAATTATAATTTGTTTTTCTATTTTTTCTGCCAAAGTAGATAACCTCACATTCCCACATTATACATTGACAGTTGAGGAATCCTCAGTTGAGGAAAAAGGAAGACATATTGGAAGCACTGGTATGCAAGGTGGCATCGTCAGAACAGATGCGGCAAAGACGGAGAACCTGGGAGGGTGGACTGGAGTCCTTGCAGGATGTGGGATGGGAGAAGTGTTGTCAAGGTAGCAGTGGGAATCAGTGGGCTTGTTGGATATAGTGGATCTTGGTAAATAGGCTATGAACATTGAGTTCAACAATTTTACATCATTACCATTGCCCCATGTTTTTACATAGCAGCTGTTGGTAATGATTCTGCTATTCCCATTTACACTTTGTCTAGACCCATCTCTTGTTTCTTTACTTGTTCCATTACCATCCCCTTTTTGCCTTTCACCATCATCCCTTTTGCCATTTAATCTCTCCTGCCTCCCAACCTATCACAGATCTTCCCTCTTGTTTTTTGCTCCCGCCACCCTTTCCCTGCCTCTGTAGTTGCTGGAAACCTGTTACATCTCTAACATTTTCCAGTTATGATGAAAGGTCATTGACCTGAACCGTTAAATCTGTTTCTCTCTCCACAGATGTTGCCTGACCTACTGAGCACGTTCTGTTTTTATTTTAGATTTCCAGCATCCGCAGTATTTTGCTTTTTCCTACTAATGCTGCTGCATTCCCTTTAATATCATGAGCCTTCATTTGATCAATAGACTTCCTATATGGCAGCTTATCAGACACCTTCATAGACAGCATCCACTGCATTTCCTTTACCAATGCACTCCATTATTTGCTCAATTAAATTTGTCAGATATGACTTGCTTTTACAAATTTGTGCTGGCTGTTCTTAATAAACCCATTCATTTTATCCTGTATTAATTTTACTCTGTATTATGGCCTCGAGAAGCTTACCGACTACTGGTGTTAAGCCAATTAGCCTATAGTTACCTAGTTTATCCCTTTCTCCTTTTTTCAACAGAGGAATTACATTGCATGTTGCTATTCTTGTGTGCTATGCCAGAGTGCAATCGCGCCACCCCTCGTGACCCAGGTTTTAAAAAAATTAATTAATTACTTCCCCCTCCCTTTTTGAATACCCCAGGTGAGCTGAGTAGCATCTTCTTATCCTTGAGTTTTCTCATGTTCTGCTATGTGCAACATGGATTGTTCTTTGACGTTAACCAGATAATAATGTATTTTCAGGAACTTACAGTAATCCAGGATAAGTTACACGACTTCTGATAACATTGAGGCATTATTAGGATTTTTGCCTTCAACACTAGTTGCTAATTAAATATGACAGCTCATTGGCATCAAAACCTTGTTAGCAAGTCAGACTTATACTTTTTGGACACATCTGCAAATTAAAATTAATCACCATTAAAAAAGCCATCACATTACACAATCTCATCCGTTACTGCACTTTTAAGGTTCAAGATTAGAATATGTAATTCCTTAGTTACCAAACCAAAGTCATTTATTACAATTAAAGGTTTAAAATTGATTATAGTAATAGCAGTGAATACATTTGCAGAAGTGATCCGATTTAATAAGATTCATGCATTGTTAAATCTGTATTTAGAATGACTATTACGCACCATGGTAACTGGAAAAGAACAGGTGACCCTACTGGCTCCAGATTGTGGTATCCTCCTCCACATCTCTACCACCCACATTCTCCCCCCACATATATACCTCCTTTCTCAATCTTTCACCTACAGTGCAGAATGAAAGGAGGAAGCTATAATAAGATTACAGAGCATGGGTATTATCTTTTACATGATACTATTTTACGAAGAGCTGTGAAAAATCCTCAGTTAACTTGAAAGCGATGTGGGCCTCAACATCAGATTATTTTATCTGCCTCGCCCTACTGTTTGGTTTCTCCAGGATTCTCATTTCTATACATTTCAGATATTCCCTTTTATCTTCTACCTGCTCATCATTTTGGCTCTGTTCTCTTTTTCTCAGAGATCATTGCCCATGTCTCTGGTATCTCTGTGCATGCTGCAGGTTTCATTTTTCCTCCTACCCATTATTTACAACAGCAACTTACACTAATTCAGTGCATTGATTGTAGCAAAACCTCCCTTGGCGCTCAACAAGAGCAGTATCAATAAAACATTTTTGGCACCAAGCCACAGACTGGAAAGATCAGGACAAATGAACAATAGCTTGGTCAAAGAGGTAGGTTTTGAGGAGCATCATAAAAGCAGAGGAAAAGATAGAGGCGGAGAGGTATAAGAAGGGAATTCCAGTACTTGGGGCCAAGGTAACTGAAAGCACGACTACCAATAATGGAGTGTTAAACTCGGTTAAAATTAAATTAAAATTTAGACCGGTTATCCCTGCAAGTTCTCCCCAGCTATTCCTTGTTCACTTTGTGTCGCTGAAATTCGCCCTGCGCTCAGACCCCTCACTTCAAAAAATGCCCCCTCTCTTAGCTGCGTGATGTCTTGTCTCCAGCCCTCTTTCTACATGTCTCTTAAGACTCATCCCTGATAGTTACATATCTGCTTCAAATCTAACTCCCACTGGATCATTACACCCCCATCATCATTAATGCTCTCAGTCTTAAGGATGGATTATCCAAACATCCTCTAGTGGTGTATACTTTTCACTAGCACCGATTTTGACAGGATAGCTCAAATTCCACAGCATTTCTTGTTGGTGGAACAGGGGGGCAAAGAGGACACAGCGCAGCAGCACTGATGCATGTAATAGCCGAGGGAGGGTTTGAAGTGGACAGAGCGGATAGGTCACCTGAAGCAGCTATTGGGAGAGGTAAGGCAATCTGAAACAGAGACTTAGCACAGTACAGGAAGAAGAAACATAAGGTGAAGATAATAGCACAGCATAGCAGATGGATTCATCTATTAGATATCAAAAAATTGGCAGCTGCTTCTTAAGAAGCATGCACTGAGCAAAGTATGTAGGAAATGTAGCAGCTTCTGACAGAATAACAGTAATCTATCACAGACTTTTCAACACCATTCTGTTCTCCAATTTTCCTATCTTGTGCATGTATGACATCAAAAGATAATGAGCATTTCAGTCATTTTTCAACAACACAAAACACATTGCAGTTTAATCAGATGTCAGTCCATATTCAAACAAAATATGCTAAAATGCTCATTATAACAAAAATGCATTAAAAGACTTGACAAGATCCCCAATATTAAATTATTGTAGTTTTCTCAACGTATTTTACTTGTTTACAGTTAAATTATAAGAAATGAGATGACAGAGAACTGGCTGCATCCTTTAAATTAATCGACAGATGTGTACTATGTTGGCTGTTAGATGTAGCATTAGATATTGTAAGTCCCAATCAATCTGAAACCCAAGAGTCAAATACATATTTTGCAACTGTTTTGTTACAGCCAAGATATGAGTTATCACTGCAGCACTAACTATTGCACCCTTTTAACAGTTAAAACCATAATTAATACAACTTCAAAGTATTGTACACTGCAAAAACACATTTTGATGAGGCATACATTACTAAATGAGATGTACCTTTTACAGGGCGTTCTGTTAAACAGAACTCCCGTTGAAATACATGATGGGCAGGAAAACTACCCTAGTATCATCGGGTTTCAAACTGTCATTGGGCTGTCTTGCTAATATATGGAAGCAACTATAAATATTTATATTTAAAAAAAAACTTGCGTGATGATTTTCCGAGGTGGGGGAGGGGGGGGGGGTCCAGTAGCATTGCTTTAAAGATCAGGGGAGCAAACTAAAGGGGTTTTGAAATTCTGTGTTTGGGTCAAAAAAGGAGGTATTATTATAATAATGTTGTGCTACATGGGACTTTCTTGCTTTGAGGCACTTTTGAAATTATTATTCCAGCAGCGTGTTCGTCAAGGCACAGCTCGAGGTGACCCTGCAGTGGGAGAACGTGCTTGGCAGGCAAAGGCTCTACTTTCTGAAAACGGTAGAGTTTTAAGTTCGATGACTGCGGGTCGGAGATGACTGCGGGCAATCGTGAACAGCCATCATTATTTTGCATTTATAGAGAATGGGGCGGGGGGAATCGAAATGATTCATATCAAAATATTTATCCTGTAAGCATTATTCAATGAATGAGTCAGTTCTAAAAAAAAAACACGCTTGTTTGATTTTGGAGGTGCCCAGATCCAAGTTGATCGAGGAGCTGTCCTCGATTTCAGCACTTTGTCGCTCAGCCTTGCTGATGATAAACACGCCTGCCCAATCGCTGTCTTGCAACCGGGAGAAATATTAATCTGTCGCATGGACTGCAGTGAACATCGCACTGTTCGTGGACAGGGGCGGCCCACCGATCTCACAACACTGTACTCAAAAATCAGAAACACGTTTGCTTGAGCACGATCTGAAGGTCTGATGTTGTACAACAGTTCAGCCCCCGCTTCCCAGTCGGTGTTAATACATCAAATGCAGGCCTCTTGCTGGTGAGTGAGATACAAGAACAAACAAACAGTGTGCGTGGGGCGAATGGCGAAAATAAATACAGAACAAGAATTATTTAAAAACAGCAGCCCGCCGTTCTACCAAAGCCCCAGATCCGCCTGCACCCGGCAGCAGCGCCCCAGCGCTTACCTTGATCCGCACATAACAGTGTGTTCCCAAGGACGTGTCGTTTAAGCAGGCGGGCAGGTTTTCGCGGACAACCCACTGAAAGCTTTCTGCTGGCTTCCTGATTATGTGCCACAAAAGTTTCAGCAAGACCAGGCAGGCACAGAGCCCGCAGAAACTATAAGTGAGAGCCCAGAAGAGGAGGTTCTTGATTTTCACAATGAGTCGAGTTGTAAACATCAGGAAGTCACAGGGCGGTTTCACCATAGTCCGACTGGGAACGAGAGATTCCCCCTCGACCTGACAGCTCTCGCTGCGATGTTATCAAGGCTCGCTCATTCACTCCGCCAGATTCCGCCTCAGTGAGCCTGTGCCAAGGAAGATTCTTAAACTGAAGTCATGGAAACCACTAGAGATCGCAACGTCAAAGATTACGCATACGTAAAACGTCCTGCTTTAAAAAAAACGATGTGTTATCGTTTTCATTGGTCGGAGCGATGTCAGGAATCGGAAATAACCCAAAAACACGTCCAACATCTGTGCAGTGACACAAACGCGGGGTGAAACATCATGGTTAAATAGCACAGGTACAGGCATAGACGCCATGGCGATAGAAGTCATCACAGAGTATAAAATATATATTCCCACAGTAAATGTAGGGTAACAGCTGTGCTACATTGTTAAAAAGGCTCCAATAATCTAGTAAAATAGTATTATCATAAGCATCTTGTTTAAGGGTCACATTTGCCCAAAGTGGCCAGGTTCACAATTAATAAGGCCCTCCTACTGGGACAAACCTTCACCAAACGCAGTCAAGCTTCAATGCCAAAAAAAAGCGCCGGGCTAATTCCAGGCATTGGAGGTCATGTGAATAAGTAATCAGGAGAGGGGACGAGGAGAGAGGAAAAGTTGATATATTCTGCAATTTTTCATTAATTACGTTTGGGGATTAGGGAATATTTCGAGAAAACGTTCCTTCAGATGCTTAAACCATATATATGAGGAAAGGTCACCAACCTGAAACGTTAACTCTTTTTCTCTCTCATAGAAACATAGAAAATAGGTGCAGGAGCAGGCCATTCAGCCCTTCTAGCCTGCACCGCCATTCAATGAGTTCATGGCTGAACATGAAACTTCAGTACCCCCTTCCTGCTTTCTCGCCATACCCCTTGATCCCCCGAGTAGTAAGGACTTCATCTAACTCCCTTTTGAATATATTTAGTGAATTGGCCTCAACTACTTTCTGTGGTAGAGAATTCCACAGGTTCACCACTCTCTGGGTGAAGAAGTTTCTCCTCATCTCGGTCCTAAATGGCTTACCCCTTATCCTTAGACTATGACCCCTGGTTCTGGACTTCCCCAACATTGGGAACATTCTTCCTGCATCTAACCTGTCTAAACCCGTCAGAATTTTAAACGTTTCTATGAGGTCCCCTCTCATTCTTCTGAACTCCAGTGAATACAAGCCCAGTTGATCCAGTCTTTCTTGATAGGTCAGTCCCACCATCCCGGGAATCAGTCTGGTGAATCTTCGTTGCACTCCCTCAATAGCAAGAATGTCCTTCCTCAAGTTAGGAGACCAAAACTGTACACAATACTCCAGGTGTGGCCTCACCAAGGCCCTGTACAACTGTAGCAACACCTCCCTGCCCCTGTACTCAAATCCCCTCGCTATGAAGGCCAACATGCCATTTGCTTTCTTAACTGCCTGCTGTACCTGCATGCCAACCTTCAATGACTGATGTACCATGACACCCAGGTCTCGTTGCACCTTCCCTTTTCCTAATCTGTCACCATTCAGATAATAGTCTGTCTCTCTGTTTTTACCACCAAAGTGGATAACCTCACATTTATCCACATTATACTTCATCTGCCATGCATTTGTCCACTCACCTAACCTATCCAAGTCACTCTGCAGCCTCATAGCATCCTCCTCGCAGCTCACACTGCCACCCAACTTAGTGTCATCCACTAATTTGGAGATACTACATTTAATCCCCTCGTCTAAATCATTAATGTACAATGTAAACAGCTGGGGCCCCAGCACAGAACCTTGTGGTACCCCACTAGTCACTGCCTGCCATTCTGAAAAGTACCCATTTACTCCTACTCTTTGCTGCCTGTCTGACAACCAGTTCTCAATCCACGTCAGCACACTACCCCCAATCTCATGTGCTTTAACTTTGCACATTAATCTCTTGTGTGGGACCTTGTCGAAAGCCTTCTGAAAGTCCAAATATACCACATCAACTGGTTCTCCTTTGTCCACTTTACTGGAAACATCCTCAAAAAATTCCAGAAGATTTGTCAAGCATGATTTCCCTTTCACAAATCCATGCTGACTTGGACCTATCATGTCACCATTTTCCAAATGCGCTGCTATGACATCCTTAATAATTGATTCCATCATTTTACCCACTACTGAGGTCAGGCTGACCGGTCTATAATTCCCTGTTTTCTCTCTCCCTCCTTTTTTAAAAAGTGGGGTTACATTGGCTACCCTCCACTCGATAGGAACTGATCCAGAGTCAATGGAATGTTGGAAAATGACTGTCAATGCATCCGCTATTTCCAAGGCCACCTCCTTAAGTACTCTGGGATGCAGTCCATCAGGCCCTGGGGATTTATCGGCCTTCAATCCCATCAATTTCCCCAACACAATTTCCCGACTAATAAAGATTTCCCTCAGTTCCTCCTCCTTACTAGACCCTCTGACCCCTTTTATATCCGGAAGGTTGTTTGTGTCCTCCTTAGTGAATACTGAACCAAAGTACTTGTTCAATTGGTCTGCCATTTCTTTGTTCCCCGTTATGACTTCCCCTGATTCTGACTGCAGGGTACCTACGTTTGTCTTTACTAACCTTTTTCTCTTTACATATCAATAGAAACTTTTGCAATCCGCCTTAATGTTCCCTGCAAGCTTCTTCTCGTACTCCATTTTCCCTGCCCTAATCAAACCCTTTGTCCTCCTCTGCTGAGTTCTAAATTTCTCCCAGTCCCCGGGTTCGCTGCTATTTCTGGCCAATTTGTATGCCACTTCCTTGGCTTTAATACTATCCCTGATTTCCCTAGATAGCCACGGTTGAGCCACCTTCCCTTTTTTATTTTTACGCCAGACAGGAATGTACAATTTTTGTAATTCATCTATGCGGTCTCTAAATGTCTGCCTGCTCTGCGGAGTATTTCCAGCATTTTGTGTTTTTATTTTATTCTAAATAGATGAAGGATGAGGTCCATGACAGGAAAGACTACACGGCCTATTAAGGTCGCCAATTCTGCTTGGACGTATTGCTGGAGGCCTCCAACCACCTCACCTAATCACCCTCGCGGCACATTGCTTTTCCCCGCCAATTAAAAAGTGAACAGACTCTCCATTGGCCGATTGGATGATTCTTGACTGAATCAAACAAGCCCCACCCACCACCACCTCGAATATTTTTACAATAAACCAAAGTATTAAAAGAAAATGAAAAAAAAAATCATGATCATGTAATTTCTCTATAAAGTTGCTGGAAACAATAGCCCGGAGATTGATGGTTAATTCCTGGAGACTCCAGGACAATCCTGCAATTAACTGGACCAGCCACATAAATACTATGGCCAAAAGAGGTATTCTGCAGCACGTGACTCACCTCCCGACTCTAAAGCCTTTCCACTATCTACAAGGCACAGGTCAGGAGCCTGGATGAGTGCAGCTTCAACAACACTCAAGAAGCTCGACACCATCCAGGACAAAATAGCCCACTTGATCGGCACCCCATCCACTCTCATAAATTTTCACTCCCTCCACCACTGGCACACCCTGGCTGCAGTGTGTACCATCTACAAGATGTACTTCTGCAACTCGCCAAGATTTCTTCAACAGCACCTCCCAAATCCACGACCTCTACCATCTAAAAGGGCAAGGGTACACCATCACCCCCAAGTCACATACCATCCTGACGTGGAAATATATCGCCGTTCCTTCATCGTTGCTGGGTCAAAATCCTGGACTCCCTACCCAGAACTGTGGGAGCACCTTCACCACACGGACTGCAGTGGCTCACCACCACCTTCTCAGGGGCAAGTAGAGATGGGCAATAAGTGCAACGTTAATATATATATTTTTAAAATTTATTTTTGTCCATCCATTCAGTTGCATTATTTCTAAGAAGCACAGTGATGCATTGCTGCTTCAGTGTCATGCTATTCAATTTGTTCAACCTGCCATTTTGACAAGTTGGCTACGACTCAGAGATTACTCTAATACTTTACTGGAAGTGGCAATTGCATTTGGGTACTTAAGAAAACCTATGAATGACTGTTGATCTAATGTAATTATGACAAATGCAATTGCCTTTTGTTTCAGGCTTTATGCCAGAAAACAGTTTTCATAATTCCGGCTATTAGGGAAATTTTAATATATCAACCAGCAAAAAAGGTAGATCAATTGTAAAACTGTAGCACATTTCACAGATGGAGCAAGCCCATTTGAAGTCCATGTACAGTAAGTAATGTATATTATTTTATGTATCAAAGAGAACAGTGAAGTGAACACTTTTATAATATACTATTCATTTATTCCTTTTATAATAATAACTAAACCATCTTGTTTTAGAGCCCAAGTTGTGGCTTCAGTGTATACTTCATCACTACTTGGCTACATAGGATACATTCTAATAGCTGGTATAAAGAATAGCAGCTTGCTGTTGCCATCCCTGGATCTCAGTATTGGTTATCTAGATATTGGACAGGTTAATGCACAATGCAGATTGTAGGGGGATGGGTGATCTGCTCAAGAGTGTCCAGTGACATTGAAGCAGAGAAAACCATCTAGTGCCAAAACCCCAAAAACATGACAGCCAAGGTTCTACTTATCCTCACTTTCTATTCCACTGGCTTTTACATCTACCAGATAATTTCCCACTATTTTGCCATTGATGGCTTAAACTCAACAGCAAGCACGTATTCCCCTCCTCTTCCATATTTGCTTTAAATAGGAAATACTTCCTTATGATTCCTTTGTTCGATCTTCCACCATCCCCATTTCTGGCTCCCCTTCTCCTGGAAGTTCTCTATGAAACCATAACAAAGGAATACCTATCTAGTATCCACTTGCCGCACCATTGTATGGCATTCCAAACACTCCTTTCAAGAGACATCAAGTACTTCATGTAGTAGACTGCATTTTCAGCTCACTGGCTGGTCAGAGGAGACTAAACAGAGTTAGACTAACCACTTTGTCAAACACCTTTTTTTGTGTGCAAGTGTAATCTTGATCTTGCTGTTGTTTTCCACTTCAACTTCTATTTCCAAACCAATCTTTGTATCCTACGCTGTTCTAACGAAGCTCAACAAAGTGAAGAAACACTATCTCACCTTTCTCCTTCCTATTCTACAGCTGTTGTAAATTCCTGGATTCTTTTACTTCAATCTGGTTCAGTAAAATTACTGAGTCGAATACCTCTTGTGCTTTGAACAAAGCAGTCTTTATTACCGGCCAGTAAGACCTATCAGACAGAAGATATACTCTCTGGATAGAGCGTACACACTCCCTACGGATAGGTGAAGTTACATCGTAAAGCGTCAACAGTTATACAGTTTTGAAATCAGATAACAAAATACAAATGGATTGACAGTCTAACTCAGCCACTCATTAGTCAATCTATATGAGATGTTCTTCTTGAAAGCTCAAGCATTGCCTCTAAATGTTTCAATCTAATGGTGTGACTATTAACTGAGACCTTGCAATTCTGCAGATTTATTTCATTGGCAGGAGTAGTGACTTGAAACCTTGAGACAGACTGTTAGCTATGCTGATGTTGCACTATTTGCAATCTGACATTCTCCCAGCTATTCTTCCATGGCTTACACATTTTCATATATCCCGTTTACTTTACTGTCCTTAATTCCATATATTCCGTTCAGATATCCACATTGTCTGGTCTGAATATTGACTTTTGCAACTTTAGGCATAAGGATGCATTTATACAAATTATGCATTGGTGAGAAGTGGTTTCAGCTTTAGACAAACCCTAACACAGTGTAAAATGAATGTTAAGGCTTGAACAGACTGAAGCTTTGCTCATATCAGGCAAGGGCCTGACTTCAGGTTCAGGCTGCATTAATACGTGGCTTGAGGAGTGGTGTAGAAGGGAGAGATTCAAATTCCTGGGATATTGGAAGCGGTCCTGGGGGAGGTGGGAGCAGTACAAACCGGACGGTCTGCACCCGAGCAGGATTGGAACATAAGAACATAACATAAGAACATAAGAATTAGGAACAGGAGGAGGCCATCTAGCCACTCGAGCCTGCTCTGCCATTCAATAAGATCATGGCTGATCTGGCCGTGGACTCAGCTCCACTTACCCGCCCGCTCCCCGTAACCCTTAATTCCCTTATTGGTTAAAAATCTATCTATCTGTGACTTGAATACATTCAATGAGCTAGCCTCAACTGCTTCCTTGGGCAGAGAATTCCACAGATTCATAACCCTCTGGGAGAAGAAATTCCTTCTCAACTCGGTTTTAAATTGGCTCCCCTGTATTTTGAGGCTGTGCCCCCTAGTTCTAGTCTCCCCGACCAGTGAAAACAACCTCTCTGCCTCGATCTTGTCTATCCCTTTCATTATTTTAAAAACTGACTGCAAAAGCTTCTATAGATATGTGAAGAGAAAAAGATTAGTAAAAACAAACGTAGGTCCCTTGCAGTCAGATTCAGGTGAATTTATAATGGAAAACAAAGAAATGGTGGATCAGTTAAACAAATACTTTGGTTCTGTCTTCACGAAGGAAGACACAAATAACCTTCTGGAAATATTAGGGGACCGAGGGTCTAGTGAGAAGGAGGAACTGAAGGAAACCCTTATTAGGCGGGGAAATTGTGTTAGGGAAATTGATGGGATTGAAGGCCTGATAGTCTGAATCCCAGAATACTTAAGGAAGTAGCCCTAGAAATAGTGGATGCATTGGTGATCATTTTCCAACAGTCTATCGACTCTGGATCGGTTCCTATGGACTGGAAGGTAGCTAATGGAACACCACTTTTTAAGAAAGGTGGGAGAGAGAAAATGGGTAATTATAGACCGGTTAGCCTGACATCAGTAGTGGGGAAAATGTTGGAATCAATTATTAAAGATGAAATAGCAGCACGTTTGGAAAGCAATGACAGGATCGGTCCAAGTTAGCATGGATTTATGAAAGGGAAATTCTGCTTGGCAAATCTTCTAAAATTTTTTGAGGATGTAACTGGTAGAGTGGACAAGGGAGAACCAGTGGATGTGGTGTATTTGGACTTTCAAAAGGCTTTTGACAAGGTCCCACACAAGACATTGGTGTGCAAAATTAAAGCACATGTTATTGGGGGTAATGTACTGACGTGGATAGAGAACTGGTTGGCAGATAGGAAGCAGAGAGTTGGGATAAATGGGTCCATTTCAGAATGGCAGACAGTGACTAGTAGGGTACCGCAGGGCTGAGTGCTGGGACCCCAGCTATTTACAATATACATTAATGATTTAGATGAAGGAATTGAGTGTAATGTCTCCAAGTTTGCAGATGACACTAAGCTAGGTGGCAGTGTAAGCTATGAGGATGACGCTAAAAGGCTGCAGGGTGACTTGGACAGGTTAGGTGAGTGGGCAAACACGTGGCAGATGCAGTATAATGTGGATAAAGGTTATCCACTTTGGTGGCAAAAACATGAAGGCAGAATATTATCTGAATGGCGACAATTAAGAAAAGGAGGGGTGCAGCGAGATCTGGGTGTCATGGTACATCAGACATTGAAAGATGGCATGCAGGTTCAGCAGGCGGTGAAGGCGGCAAATGGTATGTTGACTTCATAGCTAGGGGATTTGAGTATAGCAGGGTGGTCCTACTGAAATTGTATAGGGCCTTAGTGAGGTCTCACCTGGAATATTGTGTTCGGTTTTGGTCTCCTAATCTGAGGAAGGACGTTCTTGCTATTGAGGGAGTGCAGCAAAGGTTCACCAGACTGATTTCCGGGATGGCAGGACTGACATATGAGGAGAGACTGGATCGACTGGGCCTTTATGCACTGGAGTTTAAAAAGATGAGACGGGATCTCATAGAAACATAAAATTCTGACAGGACTGGACAGGTTAGATGCAGGAAGAATGTTCCCAATGTTGGGGAAGTCCAGAACCAGGGGACATAGTCGAAGGATAAGGGCGAAGCCATTTGGGACTGAGATGAGGAAAAACTTCTTCACTTAGAGAGTTGTTAACCTATGGAATTCCCTACCGCAGAGAGTTGTTGAATATATCCAATGAACTGGCATCAAGAGGGAGTTAGATATGGCTCTTACAGCTAAAGGGATCAAGGGGTATGGAGAGAAAGCAGGAAAGGGGTACTGAGGGAGTGATCTGCCATTATCATAGTGAATGGTGGTGCAGGCTCGAAGGGTCAAATGGCCTACTCCTGCACCTATTTTCTATGTTCCAATGTAACTACAGAATCTCTGCTGCAAACCAAATTGCATGCTGCTCAATCCCGAGCGGAGGAGTTTTTTTCCTTTTCAGTCGCCAAAAAATGCCTTCTTCTACTTCCAATA
The DNA here is from genome assembly GCF_044704955.1 of Pristiophorus japonicus. Classification (NCBI taxonomy): domain Eukaryota; kingdom Metazoa; phylum Chordata; class Chondrichthyes; family Pristiophoridae; genus Pristiophorus; species Pristiophorus japonicus. Next base: position 25,974,148 of record NC_091984.1, on the reverse strand, counting down.
CTTTAACAAGTGAGAGGTAGGTGGAAAGTGGGCAGAAAAATTCCTTCTCGTTACTTCAAAGCTTGACTTTCCAAATGCTCTCCTTCACGATTTGCAGCTTATCAAAATACTGCATATTCTTAACTATTAAAGTCTCACATTTCCATTACTTCATTCCCCACCACGTTTTCTTGTTTCCCAATGTCTCGACAAATCAATTTCAAGATCCTTATCTTCACATTTCAATGCCTCCATATCCTTGCCCCAATCTCAGTGATCTCTTCCAGTCATCTGTCCTGATCACTACCTTTCACTCCTCTTAACACTGGTCTAATTGTTTACAATTTATTTTGCTCCCACCACAAGTAGGCACCCATTTTACCACATGTCCCTGCAGAGGTGCGAATTTCAGGTTGTTGAATGGGAGAAAGACTCAAGTGCCATTGTACATGAATCTATGAGGGTTTATAACCAGTGCCATGAGGCTATTGCAAAAGTAAATACGATGTTTTGCCTGTGTGAGAATATTCAGCTAAAGCTTGCGTGGGAAGGTGCAGTGGGCTAGGAACCGTGTCAGCTGTGGCTAAGTGGGTAGCACACTCACCTCTCAGTCCAAAGGTTGTGAGTTCAAGTCCCGTTCTAGGGACTTGAGCACATAAATCTAGGTTGACACACCAGTGCAGTGCTGAGGGAGTGCTGCACTGTCGGAGGTGCTGTCTTTCAGATGAGACTTAAATTAAGTGTTGCTCATTAGGTACTTCATTAGCTGTAAAGGACTTTGAGATGTCCGGTGGTCGTGAAAGGTGCTATATAAAATGTAAGTCTTTCTTTAACAGACACACTGGTGGATAATGCATAATTAAGGAAGAGACTTCGGACCTGCCAGTTTCTGAGTGATAGATGACTGACCAGCTACAAAAATTTGTGCTGGGAGATGAGGTGTTGGGACCAATTCATAAAAATTACATGGCCTAAAGTATTAGGCTGCAGATAGAGAACGATCTGATTCGACACTTTGTAAATCAAAGTGTGGGGGAACAAGAAGAGACAGAACTGGTGACAAAAGCTGACACAGTCACATACCCATGGGAAGAAGAAGAAAAAAAAAAGAGTCACCACCTAAGTGGCGAACTGTGGGAATCCTCCATGGAATTGGCACAGTTCCCCAGACAGAGCACTAGTGTATCATTGTGATTGCTGGGTCAGGTTGGCTCATGGCAGAAAGTAACGAGATATCCTCTGGTCATGAAATGTTGCTGCTTTGTTGCTTTTGAAGTCTGCCACAAATAAAGCTTGCACTGATTTTAATACAGCATGTATATCTGCAGTCAAGTCTGAGTCGACAGGCCTGAACCGAAATTATTTCTAGAGACACAGCAATTATTATTTGACTAATGGGATGTGAGGGGGGGGGGATGGGGGGTTATATAATGGGAAGCCGATCCACAATGTCAGTTTTACCCCTGGCCAGTAAATTGAAAATCTACCCCTCATCATACCAATGCACCACATTACTGGCTAGACATATAAATAAACTATAAAAAGCAGACAAAGATGCAGCTCCAAGGAACAAACATACAAGTAATAATCAGACACCCTTAAAGCAGCACTTCATTTTAGTGCTACAGTTTATTACAGAATAAATGTAACAAAACATTTAGTAATAGAACAATGACCTAATTTGCAAAACAAAGTGGTAATTCTAAGTGGGACACAAGTAAAATTACACAGCTACACCATCACATTTGTATTATATTTTTTTTTTAAAAAGCTATTGAAAAATTTGGGACAAAACATCACCAGTTCATCCTTGAAGTCAACAGTGTGATACGTTCAGTGCTTCATTCTACACTGGAGTACAAAATCACAAGCTAAATTTGTGATATGTACATATTTACTGGAGTTTTTTTTTAAATATACATGGATCAACTTCAGAGTAAATGATAGATTCCACAACATCCAACAGTTTCAAGTGAAGTACATTCAGCTGTTAGACAAATTGAATTTCTATGTGGAAATGGTTAACATTGCAAAACATTTTGAAGAATTAATAGAAATTGAAGACCAAAAATACTGACAAAACCAGAACAGGAATCATCCAGTAATAGGAAAGATGTAGGTTTAAAAAAAAATGAACACTTTTCTTGGTGCAACTAAAGTTTGACTATATATAATTTTCTCAATAACCTCATATAATGCCAGAGGTGTCCCATCAGGTTTTGTCTTCTACCGAGTTTATCTGCATCCATGTACAAAACTATACCATAATATCCATTGAAGTGACAGTTGTGCACTAAACTCCCCCGCTCAACACACATACTGCAAATTAGAAGAGATGAGAACCAGAGTTGCGGGGAGGGCCACAGGAAAAAAAAGCATTTGCAATAGAAGACACAAGGTCATGAAAAAAAAATTCTCTCCTTCCAAAAAGCAAAAATAACAATGAAACATTGCACTTTGAAGATGAAACTTCAACATTTACAACATAGACCATTGCAACTAGCTTTTGAATAGGCAAATTCTTTGTTTGTTTATCTAGTTGCAAGCAACTTCAAATAAGTTGCCAGTTCCAAAGCAGTAAAACTAGGAAAGTGCAAACCGTGGAAAAACATAACCTAATTACAGAAAATAGCATGAACATCATTCAGAAACATTTTAAAAGAAAATCTACTTATTACATGTCTGTTAGTGAGTGTGAAAAGAAAAATCATGGAACTTTTATTTATTAACTCTGGACAATTTTAATGCCAAGATCAAAATGTTAGGGTAGAAATAAGCACATGATGACTCTTTCCCTATTGTAATCATCAACTTGTTCCAGTATTCTGATTTTCTAAGTTAACTTGGAACATTATTTTTTGCCTTTTCAATTCTCTTCCAATACCAGTATTTGAAAGTACATCATTGCAGTAAACCAGCTTATCTGCATCTGTATTTCAGAAGTTTTGCAACTGCAGTTAGCTGTAGGGCACTTGTGCAAATGAATGAAATTTTCACTTATGTTATCATTTATTTTTATACCTTATCTCTGACTACACAATTCATAATTTTTTTTAAATTTTTTTGATTCGAGTATTCGAAACTCAGTCTTGGGATAGGGTTACCCCATATATAAATTTGCTTTACCAACTGGGAACTACAGTCCCCAAACAGTTTGCCCACATAACGATAACTGCACAATGTATTTCATTTATGGGAAGAGCTTTGGAATATTTGAGAGATGCAAAAAAAGTGCTATGTAAGTGCAATTTCTTTCATTTTCCTCTGTATACAAGGAACATTCCAATAAGCAATTGGTGGTCACGCTCATGCAAGGGTCTGTTAATACTCAGGTGGTATCCAGAATTTACTTCAAAGACTGCAAACTCAAAACCTGTCCATTCAGATCATTTCAACCATCACACAGATAGGATATTTATTTTTGCATGACCGGAGTCCAAATCATTGTTAAGATTTCTCAAAGATTTTCTTCAAATGTTGCCATAATATCACTCTGTAAATTCATGTCAATGGTAGTTGCCATCTGTAAAGAAATGGAGATAAATGTTGTTCAAACTTGTGAAGCAAATCTAATTCTCAATTTTTGAAAGGGGAAAAACACTTGTATATAAATCAAAGAATCTGTTTGAAAATTTCAGGGGAGAAACTGAATAGGTTGAAACTCCTGCAAGAGAGAAAAATAAGTTTGAATTTCCAAGAACCAGTTTAAATTAATTAGTGGTAAAGAAATATTATTTAGAAGCTATTTACAAAGCATTGGCTTAGTTGTTAAAGTTGTCATAATGGGCCAAAAATTACGATCGGAGGCTTCCCGCGGGCAGATGCTTCTGACCGAAATTTATTTTTACGAAAGTACCTGGTAGTCCCAGAGGAACGAACACTTGTGCTCAGAGGTCTAAATGCGCAGCCCAGAGCAGAGATCCACGCATCCCAGGAACGCAAACGCTTCCTGGGATCACATGGGCCTGGACCACCAATCACAATGTTCTGTGTTCTCATTCATAATAATGGGAGCTCGAGCTCCCATTACTATCAATGAGAATACCCCTAAAAACAAACCAAAAAAAATAAAAAAACACTTTTTAAAAAAGTAATAGAAATTAAATTAAATTCAAAGTTTTATTAAAAATTTTTTTTTTGAAATTTAAAAGTTTTAATATTGTTAAGCATAAACTTTTCATGTGCAGGGTTTTTAAAATATGAAAATAATAACACTTAATTTTTCTATCTTTTAAAACTCTTACAATGGTAAAAGCAAACTTAAGAGTTTGAAGGACATTTGCTGGGCAAGAGTTGTACAAATAGCCCAAATCTCGGCCCACGAAGGGCCTTCTCCTGGGGAGGCGCACGATCTGTCAAAAGAAATTGAGAGAGATTGCAAGTGCCGGATTTAGGCACATGCGCTTCGCATGCCTAAACCTGGAATTTGCAGGGCCTCTTTCGGAACATGCGCACCCCGTACGCATCTGGAGAGGCCGCAATTTATGGCCCGTTATTTCATCCACTTAGGCAGAAGGATGGCTACTGCAAAGATATAACTATATGGCTGGTAAATTTGCTTCAGATTTTAAACAGTAAAATTAAGTTCATATGGAATACTCTACCACTTTCAAATGCTGGAGGTGATCCTATGAAGGTATAGATTTTTTTTTAAAATTCGTTGCCAATCTTTCCAATTCTTTGTCAAATCACAAACGCCAGAGGTCACCTTGCACAAATCAAGGATCACTCTGCGCCAATGCTCTTAGCCAAAAGGCCTAGAGCCACTGCACCGTTCCTGGAAGTACTGCAATACCAGGTTCGTGCCATGGAGGTGGATGGGTCAGGCCCCCCACCCACCTCCTATGAAGGTATAGATTATGTTCAGTAACCAAAAGCAATTTTCAGACAGGATTATTCCATTTATTTTCCTGGGCATGTTACAAGTTTATCTAAATCTTAAGGCTAGGATGGACACTCAAAGTTATGAGGAGTTGGAAATTACCCATGAGAATGATCTAAGATAAGAGAGTCAAAATAATCTGAGATAAAGTTAGAAAAGACCTAAAAGAGTTCAAAGACAAAGAAGATTCCTTGTTGAGAAAACACAATCTGGTCAATATGGGAGCAATCCTTGATTGGTCATTTTTCGCTTTCATTCTTTGAGAATACCAAGATGATAAAAGCTGAATATTTGTCTTTCCCCGCCTCCCCTCTCCCCTTGTCTCTATTACCCAGAAAGGTGCCATGAAATAAGTTACCAGAAAAGGCCACTGAAAGTGGCGGCATGGATAGGTTCAATGTACAACTGCTTGGGTGTTTGGAGAGTAAGAAAATGTATTAAAATGTGTAGGTGGAGTTTACATTAAATTTAAAAAATAATTGGTTTAAGATAATTTAGCCTTTTCCTAAAAAGTCACTCTCTTGTCTCCCAACCCATTATATTGTATTATAGCAGCAACATTGGAGCATTTCTTAATAAATGCAAAGAAGCAATTCACTCAGCGTCTCTCTCTAATTGCTGATTCAACTGCTAGGACACAGATGAATGGTTCTTACTGTGAATGAAGGGGGAAAAACTCGTGGTTGCCACCAGAGTGACCGGGGTAAACATTTGCGCTGGGGGCTGGAGATTTTTAGCGCAGCGCTAACTTACCATGTAACGCCCTCCTGGTGGTGTTAGTGGAGGCATCCGACATGAATTTCCCTTCTAGGAGTGGCGTTGCAGCCTCTTACAGCCTTTGGAAGTGAGGCTATGGAGTTTGCAATGAATTGTGGTCAATTAAAATTAGGGATGGGCAATAAATGCTGGCTTTCCTCAGTTCTGCCCCCATCCCAGGAATAAATATTAACAAAAGGCTATGAATTAAAGAGGCAATGTGTTCAAAACTAATAAAAATTAAAATCGTGAAAAAATGCGTTTTTCAGTCCTTACTGCCTTTAAAAAGTAAACATTGAAATTAAGTCCCAGTCTTGAGCTCTTAAAGTTGGATTGTCTAGCACACCTAAAAAAAATGGGAAAAGTGTTTCATCACTAACACAAATGGCTCTGCAAGTCAGGGAAGGGGCACCCAGGGTCTTGCACCCAACTTTGTGCAGGGGGTCAACACTGCAAGAGAGGTCCTCTACCCACAGAGGCCAGAAGGCCCTCCAGAAATAACGATGTTGGACCAGATGCCAGCAGTGTCGCCCCCATGACCTGGCTTCAGTACCTAAAGAAGCTTCATGACTTTAGACCACTGGTCAAGAGCCGGCTTCAACCAACTGCACCACCAGTGTCACACACTGCTCGATGCACGACCACCCCCCAACCTCACAAACAATCTCTACCAATCATGAGGCACATCTCCCATTCCTAGTTTCACCTCACCCCCTTGGAGGAGACAGTGCAGGCCATTTTTGGCAGGGGCATGGTTGAGCCGTTGGCCAACGGCAGGGCAGAAAGGATACAAGATGCTGGTATCCTCATATGTTACCCTACTTCTGGCATGCGCCTCTCTTTCCTGCCCTCCCCTCACCACAACTCCACCCTTGTGCCTTCCTCATTTCACACAACCAAGAAATGCAGCCTGCCCAGCCAGTGGTTGGCCAAGGAGGAGGGAGAGGAGAATGAAAATGATGATTTGACATTCCCAGTTACCAGCTCCTTAAGGTCGACCAGCAAGGCCATTTGCAGTGACCCCCACTGAAAGATAGCAGCCTTCCACCAGCCATGCTGCAGCCACTGGGGTAGCACTGCGTGACATCAGTAGGATAGGCAAAGGCACACACAAGACAGACAGTCACGAAGGGAATGCATAAGGATGATGAGTTGATTTCTTAATGACATATTGGATGGATAGATGTATAAAGTTGGATTGGAAAGTTTGCTTTGTGGTGGCTTTTACTTCAGCACTGTGGCCGAGAGGACAGATGGAAGGTAAGGTGTGGGACGAATGTTGAAAGGAGAATTGGGATTGTGGTCACTGGTACTGCAGGTGGATGATTCCATCCCGGATATCCTGGCCAGAAAGGGGCTGTCTGGGTTGCAGCTTTCCATCTGCGTCCTCCTCCTCGGCTTGTTCCTCTTCCCTTTGTGAGTAGATGATGTAAATCTGAAATGACAGCATAAAAATGCTGGAAATACTCAGCTGATCAGGCAGCACCTTGATCCGAGATGTGAACTCTGTTTCTCTCTCCACGGATGTTGCCTGACCTGCTGAGTATTTGCAGCATTTTCTGTCTTCTCAGAGGCTTTCTTTATCATCCGAGGCCTTGCAAGCATCCAGCAACACTCCCTACACACTTAAAACTTTTAACATCTATTGCAGCAAACCACTATTAAATAAAATCAAAAAAACAGTTCAAAAGTTAAATGCAAACTTACCTGAAAGATGTGCATGTCCCTTTAAGAGGTGCTGACAGCACCTCTGTCAGTCTGCTTGCACATTAAGTTTACCTGGCGTGCTTAGAACCCAGCGCTGAACGCAGTGTTAGGGTGGAAGTCTGCAGTGATGACGTTAAGTCGGTGGACGTCGCCACTCAATCATTGTTTTTCAGGGCACTAGTTAAGAACGCTAGTGCATCGAAAATGGATGACACCACCATGGGACCCGACACCGCTGGTGGAAGAGCAGCTTAATGCCACGCTAATGGGTGGCGCCAAGGTAGGAATGTCTCCCTCGAAGAATATAACGTGTGCGTGGCTTTTACTACTGGGTGGAAACTGCTTCTTAGAAATAGATAAATCACAAAAACTACCCCCTTGAGCATGGTACAATTTATAGATCAAGTATTTAGTTACTGTTGTGGAATAAATAGCAACACATTGTTAGTTTGTTGGAAAGAATTCTCTTGGGCTACTTACTGCTTCTCTTCTTCGACGCTCTTGCTCCCTTTTCCTGGCCAGCTCTCTTCCTTTATCCAGTGATTCTTGCTGCGCCTTGTGCTCTTCTTGCATTTTCTGCTCAGCCCGGTTTTCACAGACCTCATCTTGGGCTCCTAGAGTGTGTTCAAGGACACTTTCCTCCTTCTGTTCTCTGCAACATAAGTGTTGCTTCAGTGTGACCTCTTGAAAGGAAATGTTATGTTTGTATACAATACACAAAACCGTTGGTAACCAGGAGTGATTACAAGGCAATAATCAGTTTGACAGGGTCAGACTGCAAGAACTGATTACCACAATCTGATTTCTGAAACTAGGTCACTGCAATATCATTCACTCCTTTCTAAGTAAAATTAGTTTTAATCTTACATTAGGGTTCTTGTATTGAGAGCTACCATCCAATAGCTAAAACACTTCATGGTGCTGCAAGCCTGAAGGCTCCAAGTCTCAATGCGAGGAGCATTCATAATAAGGTGGATGAATTAACTGCACAGATAGCGGTTAACGGATGTGATGTAATTGGGATTATGGAGACATGGCTCCAGGGTAACCAAGGCTGGGAACTCAACATCCAGGGGTATTCAATAGTCAGGAAGGAACTAGAGAGCTGGCCATCCTAGACTGGGTGATGTGTAATGAGAAGGGACTAATTAGCAATCTTGTTGTGCGAGGTTCCTTGGGGGAAGAGTGACCATAATACGGTAGAATTCTTTATTAAGATGGAGAGTGACACAGTTAATTCAGAAACTAGGGTCCTGAACTTAAGGAAAGCTAACTTCGACGACATGAGGCGTGAATTGGCTAGAATAGACTGGCAATATACATTAATGATTTGGATGAAAGAATTGAGTGTAATATCTCCAAGTTTGCAGACGACACTAAACTTTGTGGCGGTGTGAGCTGTGAGGAGGATGCTAAGAAGCTGCAGGGTGATTTGAACAGGTTAGGGGAGTGGACAAATGCATGGCAGATGCAGTATAATGTGGATAAATGTGAGGTTATCCACTTTGGTGGCAAAAACACAAAGGCAGATTATCGGAATGGTAACAGATTAGTAAAAGGGGAGGTGCAATGAGACCTGGGTGTCATGGTACATCAGTCATTGAAAGTAGGCATGCAGGTACAGCAGACAGTAAAGAAAGTAAATGGCATGTGGGCCTTCATGGCGAGAGAATTTGAGTATAGGAGCAGAAAGGTCTTACGACAGTTGTACAGGGCTTTGGTGAGACCACACCTTGAGTATAGTGTGCAGTTTTGGTCTCCTAACCTGAGGAAGAACATTCTTGCTATTGAGGGAGTGCAACAAAGGTTCACCAGACTGATTCCCGGGATGGCAGGACTGATATATGAAGACTGGATCGACTAGGCTTATATTCACTGGAATTAAGAATAATGAGAGGGAATCTCATAGAAGCATATAAAATTCTGACGGGATTGTACAGGTTAGATGCAGGAATAATGTTCCCAATGTTGAGGAAGTCCAGAACCAGGGGTCACATTCTAAGGATAAGTGTTAAACCATCTATGACAGAGATGAGGAAAAACTTTTTCACCCAGAGAGTTGTGAACCTATAGAATTCTCTACCACAAAGTTGTTGAGTCCAGTTAGTTGGATATATTCAAAAGGGAGTTAGATGTTTCCCTTACGGCTAAAGGGATCAGGGGGTATGGAGAGAAGGCAGGAGTGGAGTATTGAAGTTGCAAAGGAGTGGCGTACTGAAGTTGCATGATCAGCCACGATCATATTGAATGGTGGTGCAGGCTCAAAAGGGCTGAATGGCCTGCTCCTGCACCTATTTTCTATGTTTCTATGTTTACTCTCCTGCAGTCTCCTATATTATTCTTCACAGTTTGCAGTGTCTTTTAACTTGGTACAGTCAGCAAATGCTACTATTCTCATTAGGTCGGGGCAGGGGGAGTGTAATAACACTCAAAGCTCAATACCATCTAGGACAAAGCAGTTCCCTTGTTTGACACATCAACCACCCTATCCATCAAGTGTACTATCTACAGAATGCTCTGCAGCAACTCATCAATGCTTCTTTGGCAGCAACTCTCAAATCAGTGACCTCCAATACTTAAAATGTCAAGGGAAGGTGGTGCATGGGAACAGCATTACCTTCAGGTTCCCCTCCAAGTCTCATCATCCTGACTTGGACTTGGATCGCCATTCCTTCCTAGTTTCTGGGTAAAAGTCCAGGAACACCCTGTTAACAGCACTGAGAGTGTATCGTCACCACACAGACTGAAAGCGGTTCAAGAAGCAGCCACACCACTACCTTCTCAAGGGCAACAAATTCCAGCTTAGCCAGCAACGCTCATAGCCAGAGAATGAATTTTCAAAAATGTTTAAAACATTTTTTTTTAAATAAAGTGCCTATTTTTGTGAAACCAATTCTAGAGCCAGCACTTGTCAAAGCCTATTGCATCAGCAGTATCCTTGCACACTGTTGTGCAACATTTCCAACTCGTTCTATATGCTAGTGGATGCTTCAGTGCAGGCACATTCTATGGTGATAATTTTGACCATTTTCCTTTTGGTCTTCAGTCACTTTACACCAAAGCACCGAATGGGCTTTGAGGCAGTTTGACACAATATGGTTGATGGATTGTCCCTGCTGACCTACATTGGTTCATGCCACCCCCCACCCCCGCCCCACCTCATGTTTAAATCCCTTGATGGCCTTGCCCTTCCCCATCTGTAATACACCAGCACCACAAATTTACCTCAAATTCTCTGATCCTCTCTGGTCTATTGCAAATCCCCCCTCGCTTTGCCTCACCATTGGGGGCTGGGCCTTCAGACTTCCAAGCCTCATGCTCTAGAATTCCTTTCTTAACCATTCTGCCTCTCCACTCCCCTCTCCTCTTTTAAGACCCTCCTTAAAAGCCACCTCTTTGACCAAGTTTTTGACCAATCCTCCCAATATATTTTCTAGACTCCACTCCACCTAATTTGGAACAAATAGTGAAAAACTAATTTGGACTGCTCAGTCATCCAAAAATTTTCCCAATGGTGCTGCAGCCTTAAACATCCAACAGTGGGCAACTAGAGTCCTAGACTGCCGACATGCATCCAACAGCTACAGCTCCCATCAAGCCTGGTGCTTAACCATCTGCCCATGGGTCACCTCATCTCCGTCTCCTCCTACTTGAACAGGATTGCATTCAAATGAAAGTGGTTTGTGCTAAACCATTCCCATCCTCAGCTAATGGCAAGCCACGGGAAGATAATTGTTGAACTTTGGAATGCAATCAATGAGCATTAATGGAGAATCTGAGCACTCTTCACTTATAAAACAGCATACGACACTTTACTGTAATATATTTGTATTAAGCACATATTTTGAATCTTTATAATTGAGTGTATTTAGGCAAGACATCAGTATCATGAATTGAAAATGTTCCACTGCTAGCAATTTATCATGAGTTAAATGCAGAGTAACACCACTCATTATCTAAACTCCAACCTTGAAGCAGCATTCAAGCTAAAACAATAGGTGCAACATTGTGTAGCCACAGTTGTCATCATTGTGGTTCAAACAAGATTGCCACTATGATAACAATGCTAAATTGCAGGTTGTTTGGGGCTATGGGCTTGTGCCAACTAGGAATTGGATTATCTGAGGGCCCTTGATGGTTTAGTCAGTAAATACACAATGTGATATGGTACTCAACCACAAAGGTGGTTGGGAAACTATTAAAAACCAGCAAAGAATGACAAAAAAGAGAGAGCGGGGAAAGGTAGCTTATGAAAGTAAACTAGCACAAAATATAAAAGACAGATAGTAAGAGTTTCTGCAGGTACATAAAAAGAAAAATAAAAAAAAGTGGCTAAAGTAAGCCTGGAGGAAGAGACTGAGGAATTAATAATGGGGAACAGGGAACTGGCAGAAACATTGAACAAATATTTTGTATCGGTCTTCATGGTAGAAGACACTAAAAACATTCCAATAGTGGATAATCAAGGGACTATAGGGAAGGAGGAACTTAATACAATCACTAACACTAAAGTAGTAGTACTTGGTAAAATAATGGGAGACAAGTCCCCTGGACCTGATAGATTACATCCTAGGGTCTTAAAAGAAATGGCTGCAGAGATAGTGGATGCATTGGTTGCAATCGACCAAAATTCCCTGGATTCTGGGGCAGTCCCAGCAGATTGGAAAACTGCAAATGTAACATCCCTATTTAAAAAAAAGGAGGCAGATGAAAAGCAGGAAACTAGAGACTAGTTTCCTAACACCTCTGTCGTTGGGAAAATGCTGGAGTCCATTATTAAGGAAGCAGTAGCGGAACAGTTGGAAAAGCATAATCCAATCAAGCAGAGTCAGCATGGTTTTATGGAAGGGAAATCATGTTTGACAAATGTGCTGGAGTTCTCTGAGGCTGTAACGGAGCAGGGTGGATAAGGGGGAACCAGTGGATGTGTATTTGGATTTCCAGAAGGCATTCGATAAGGTGCCACATAAAAGATTACTACACAAGATAAAAGTTTACGGGGTTGTGAATAATATATTAGCATGGATAGAGGACTGGCTAACTAACAGAAAGTCGGGATAAATGGGTGATTTTCCGGTTGCCGAACAGTGACTAGTGGGGTGCCGCAGGGATCGTTGCTGGGGCCTCAACTATTACAATCTATATTAATGACTTGGATGAAGGGGCCGAGTGTAATGTAGCCAATATGTCGAGGAACCAACTGGAGAGCTGGTCATCCTAGACTAGGTGTTGTGTAATGAGGGGATTAATTAGCAATCTTGTTGTGCGAGGCCCCTTGGGGAAGAAGGACCATATGATAGAATTCTCCATCTTAATCAAGAATTCTGACACAGTTAATACAGAGACTAGAGTCCTGAACTTAAAGAAAGGTAACTTCGATGGTATGAGAAGTGAATAGGATAAACTGGCGAATGATACTTAAAGGGTTGACGGTGGATAGGCAATGGCAGACATTTAAAGATCACATGGATGAACTTCAATTGTACATCCCTGTCTGCCGTAAAAATAAAACATGGTGGGTGGCTCAACCGTGGCTTACAAGGGAAATTAGGGATAGTGTTAAATCCAAGGAAAAGGCATATAAATTGGCCAAAAAAGCAGCAAATCTAAGGACTGGGAGAAATGTAGAATTCAGCAGAGGAGGACAAAGGGTTTTATGAGGAGGGGGAAAATAGAATATGAGAGTAAGCTTGCAGGGAACATAAAAACTGACTACAAAAGCTTCGACAGATACATGAAGAGAAAAAGATTAGTGAAGACAAATGTAGGTCCCTTACAGTCAGAATCAGGTGATGTCATAATGGGGAACAAAGAAATGGCAGACCAATTGAACAAATACTTTGGTTCTGTCTTCACTAAGGAAGACACAAATAACCTTCCGGAATTACTAGGGGACCGAGGGTCGAGCAAGGAGGAACTAAAGGAAATCCTTATTAGTCAGGAAATTGATGGGATTGAAGGCTGATAAATCCCCAGGGCCTGATAGTCTGTATCCCAGAGTACTTAAGTGGCCCTAGAAATAGTGGATGCATTGGTGATCATTTTACAACATTCTATAGATTCTGGATCAGTTCCTATGGACTGGAAGGTGGCTAATGTAACCCCACTTTTTAAAAAAAGGAGGGAGAGAGAAAACAGCCCGACATCGAAGGTGGGCAAAATGTTGGAATCAATTATTAAAGATGTAATAGCAGTGCATTTGAAAAGCAGTGACAGGATCGGTCCAAGTCAGCATGGATTTATGAAAGGGAAATCATGCTTGACAAATCTTCTAGAATTTTTTGAGGATGTAACTAGTAGAGTGGACAAGGGGGAGCCAGTGAATGTGGTATATTTGGACTTTCAAAAGGCTTTTGACAAGGTCCCACATAAGAGATTAGTGTGCAAAATTAAAGCACATGGTATTGGGGTAATGTACTGACATGGATAGAGAACTGGTTGGCAGACAGGAAGCAAAGGGTGGGAATAAACGGGTCCTTTTCAGAATGGCAGGCAGTGACTAGTGGGGTACTGCAAGGTTCAGTGCTGGGACCCCAGCTATTTATAATATACATTAATGATTTAGACAAAGGAATTGAATGTAATATCTCCAAGTTTGCAGATGATACCAAGCTGGATGGCAGTGTGAGCTATGAGGAGGATGCCAAGAGACTGCAGGGTGATTTGGACAGATTAGGTGAGTGGGCAAATACATGGCAGATGCGGTATAATGTGGATAAATGTGAGGTTATCTACTTGTTGGTAAAAACAGGACAGATTGGTAAAGGGGGAGGTGCAACGAGACCTGGGTGTCATGGCACGAGTCATTGAAGGTTGGCATACAGGTTCAACAGGCAGCAAAGAAAGCCTTCATAGCGAGAGGATTAGAGTATAGGAGCAGGGAGGTATTACTACACCCTGAATATAGTTTACAGTTTTGGTCTCCTAATTTGAGGAAGTACATTCTTGCTATTGAGGGAGTGCAGCCAAGGTTCACCAGACTGATTCCCAGGATGGCAAGACTGACATGAAGAAAGACTGGATCGACTAGGCTTATATTCACTGGAATTTAGATGAATGAGAGGGGATCTCATAGAAACATATAAAATTCTGACGGGAATGGACAGGTTAGATGCAAGAAGAATGTTCCTGATGTTGGGGAAGTCCAGAACCAGGGGTCACAGTCTAAGGATAAGGGGTAAGCCATTTAGGACCGAGATGAGGAGAAACCTCTTCACTCAGAGTTGTGGGCTTGTGGAATTCTCTACCACAGAAAGTTGTTGGGGCCAATTCGTTAGATATATTCAAAAGGGAGTTACATGTGGCTAAAGGGATCAAGGGGTATGGAGAGAAAGCAGGAATGGGGTACTTACCGGTAAATGCATGATCAGCCATGATCACACTGAATGCTGGTGCAGGCTCGAAGGGCCGAATGGCATACTCCTGCACCTATTTTCTATGTTTCTATGATAAAAAGATGGTTGGGAAAGCAAATTATGAGGAGGACACAAGAAATCTGCAAAGGGATATTGACAGGCCAAGTGAGTGGGCAAAAAATTGGCAGATAGAGTATAATGTGAGAAATTGTGATGTTATACAGTTTGGCAGAAAAAATAGAAAAGCAAATTATAAGTTAAATGGAGAAAAATTGCAAAATGCTGCAGTACAGAGGTACCTGGAGGTCCTTGTGCATGAAACATGAAGTTAGTATGCAGGTACAGCAAGTAATCATGAAGGCAAATCTTAGATCTGGTCCTGTGTAATGAGACAGGAAAAATAAACGATCTCCTCGTAAAAGATCCTCTCGGAATGAGTGATCACAATATGGTTGAATTTGTAATACATATTGAGGATGAGGAAGTTGTGTCAGAAATGAGCGTACTATGCTTAAACAAAGGGGACTACAGTGGGATGAGGGCAGAGTTGGCTAAAGTAGACTGGAAACAAGGACTAAACGGTGGCACAATTGAGGAACAGTGGAGGACTTTTAAGGAGCTCTTTCATAGTGCGCAACAAAAATATATTCCAGTGAAAAAGAAGCGCGGCAAGAGAAGGGATAACCAACCGTGGATAACCAAGGAAATAAAGGAAAGTATCAAATCAAAGACCAATGCGTATAAGGTGGCCAAGGTTAGAGGATTGGGAAAATTTTAAGCAACAGCAAAGAATGACGAAAAAAGCAATAAAGAAAGGGAAGATAGATTACGAAGGTAAACTTGCGCAAAACATAAAAACAGATAGTAAAAGCTTTTACAGATATATAAAACGGAAAAGAGTGACTAAAGTAAATGTTGGTCCCTTAGAAGATGAGAAGGGGGATTTAATAATGAGAAATGTGGAAATGGCTAAGACCTTAAACAATTATTTTGCTTCCGTCTTCACAGTGGAAGACACAAAAACCATGCCAAAATTTGCAGGCCACAGGAATGTGGGAAGGGAGGATCTTGAGACAATTACTATCACTAGGGGGGTAGTGCTGGACAGGCTAATGGGACTGAAAGTAGACAAGTACCCTGGGTCCTGATGAAATGCATCCCAGGGTATTAAAAGAGATGGCGGAAGTTATAGCAGATGCATTAGTTATAATCTACCAAAATTCTCTGGACTCTGGGGAGGTACCAGCGGATTGGAAAGCAGCTAATGTAATGCCTCTGTTTAAAAAAGGGGGCAGGCAAAAGGCAGTTAACTATAGGCCGGTTAGTTTAACATCTGTAGTAGGGAAAATGCTTGAAACTATCATTAAGGAAGAAATAGCGAGACATCTAGATAAGAATAATGCAATCAAGCAGACGCAGCATGGATTCATGAAAGGGAAATCATGTTTAACTAACTTACTGGAATTCTTTGAGGATATAACGAGCATGGTGGATAGAGGTGTACCGATGGATGTGGTGTATTTAGATTTCCAAAAGGCATTCGATAAGGTGCCACACAAAAGGTTACTGCAGAAGATAAAAGGTACGCGGAGTCAGAGGAAATGTATTAGCATGGATAGAGAATTGGCTGGCGAACAGAAAGCAGAGAGTCGGGATAAATGGGTCCTTTTCGGGTTGGAAATCAGTGGTTAGTGGTGTGCCACAGGGATCAGTGCTGGGACCACAACTGTTTACAATATACATAGATGACCTAGAAGAGGGAACAGAGTGTAGTGCAACAAAATTTGCAGATGACACTAAGATTAGTGGGAAAGCGGGTTGTGTAGAGGACTCAGAGAGGCTGCAAGGAGATTTGGATAGGTTAAGCGAATGGGCTAAGGTTTGGCAGATGGAATACAATGTCGGAAAGTGTGAGGTCATCCACCTTGGGGAAAAAAAACAGTAAAAGGGAATATTATTTGAATGGGGAGAAATTACAACATGCTGTGGTGCAGAGGGACCTGGGGGTCCTTGTGCATGAATCCCAAAAGGTTAGTTTGCAGGTGCAGCAGGTAATCAGGAAGGCGAATGGAATGTTGGCCTTCATTGCGAGAGGGATGGAGTACAAAAGCAGGCAGGTCTTGCTGCAACTGTATAAGGTAATGGTAAGGCCGCACCTGGAGTACTGCGTGCAGTTTTGGTCACTTTACTTAAGGAAGGATATACTAGCTTTGGAAGGGGTACAGAGACGATTCACTAGGCTGATTCCAGAAATGAGGGGGTTACCTTATGATGATAGATTGAGTAGACTGGGTTTTTACTCGTTGGAGTTCAGAAGGATGAGGGGTGATCTTATAGAAACATTTAAAATCATGAAAGGGATAGACAAGATAGAGGCAGAGAGGTTGTTTTCACTGGTAGGGGAGACTAGAACTAGGGGGCACAGCCTCAAAATACGGAGGAGCCAATTTAAAACCGAGTTGAGAAAGAATTTCTTCTCCCAGAGGGTTGTGAATCTGTGGAATTCTCTGCCCAAGGAAGCAGTTGAGGCTAGCTCATTGAATGTTTTCAAGTCACAGATAGATAGATTTTTAACCAATAAGGAAATTAAGGGTTACGGGGAGAGGGCGGGTAAGTGGAGCTAAGTCCACGACCAGATCAGCCATGATCTTATTGAATGGCGGAGCAGGCTCGAGGGGCTAGATGGCCTACACCTGTTCCTAATTCTTATGTTCTTATAATGTTGGCCTTTATTGCAAGGGGGAGAGAGCATAAAAGCAGAGAAGTCCTGCTACAACTGTACAGGGTATTGATGAGGCCACACCTAGAGTAGTGCGTAGAGTTTTGGTCTCCTTATTTAAGGAAGGATAAAGGATATACTTGCACTGGAGGCAGTTCAGAGAAGGCTCACGAGGTTGATTCTGGAGATGAAGGGGTTGACCTATGAAGATAGGTTGAGTAAGATGAGCCCATACACATTGGAGTTCAGAAAAATGAAAGGTGATCTTATTGAAACATATAGAAGATAATGAGGAAGCTCGACAAGGTGGAAGCAAAGAGGATATTTCCATTCACAGGGAAAACTAAAACTAAGGGATATCGTCTCAGAATAAGGGGCCGCCCATTTAAAACTGAGATGAGGGGAAATTTCTACTCTGAGGGTTATAAATCTATGGAGTTCTCTGCCCCAGAGAGCTGTGGAGGCTGGGTCTTTATGGCGGAGATAGACAAATCTTTGAGCAATATGGGAGTCAAGGGTTATGGGGAGCGGGCAGGGAAGTGGAATTGAGTCCATGATCAGATCAGCCATGATCTTATTAAATGGCGGAGCAGGCTCGAGGGGCCAGGTGGACTATTCCTGCTCTTATTTTTATGTACTTATGTAATTACCAGGAAAAATTCCAGATTCGAACCATAGGAAGTTAGCAGATTTTATCTGGGGTTTGTGGGAGCCAAAAAAAACAGCATGCAGGGTTCTTACTCATTGCATCTATGTGGATATTGGGTGAGGACTGGATTGAACTTCACTATTTCCTACAAATGAAAAGCATGTCAACACTCAACGTCTAATTATGTACATAAAGAATGGTCACTTAGCAAGGCATTTTAAGTTTGCTAGTGCTCATGGATCATCTCCACAAGAGGAAAGAACATGTTCGGGGGAAAACAGATTGTTCTCACCCATCACACAAGACTGTTGCTGCTAGCACAGAAAGGCTACCTTTCAGTGTTCAAAAACACTCCTTTGGTACAATTGTTACCTTTGCTGCTCTGAAGCCATATTCCTTTGTTCACCCTCAGCTTGCTCAAGATGGCACCTTTTGATTTCTTCCTGAGCTTTTAAAGCTTTTTCCCGTTGTTCTTTTTCAATTGCTGCTTTTTTGAACAACTTGAAGCTTTCAGTAGAAGATTTTAACATTACTGACGCCGTTGTTGTCACCATTTTGCCCAAACTTGTCCAAGAATTTGTATTCTTGATCTCAATGTCCTAATTTATCAAAAATTAAGAAGCTTGTGAAATTGCAGAAACTTTATTGCAAATAGCTTTAACACCACCTTTTACAAATTATGTATGTTACTTAGATATTTTCACTATGCTAATTAATTATACCAATTGTGTTCCAATAGTTACCTTAATGTATCTAATCTTGCAGCAAGAATATAAAAAATCTAGTTAATAACAGAACAGTATCAAATACTTATCATCATCATAGGCAGTCCCTCGGAATCAAGGAAGACTTGCTTCCACTCTTAAAATGAGTCCTTAGGTGGCAGAACAGTCCAATAAGAGAGCTACAACCCCGTCACAGATGGGACAGATATGCCGCACGCTCTTTCCGTTGCCTGCGCTTGATTTCTGCATGCTCTCATAGAAACATAGAAAATAGGTGCAGGAGTAGGCCATTCGGCCTTTCGAGCCTGCACCGCCATTCAAGAGTTCATGGCTGAACATGCAACTTCAGTACCCCATTCCTGCTTTCTCGCCATACCCCTTGATCCCCCTAGTAGTAAGGACTACATCTAACTCCTTTTTGAATATATTTAGTGAATTGGCCTCAACAACTTTTTGTGGTAGAGAATTCCACAGGTTCACCACTCTCTGGGTGAAGAAGTTTCTCCTCATCTCGGTCCTAAATGGCTTACCCCTTATCCTTAGACTATGACCCCTGGTTCTGGACTTCCCCAAAATTAATAAGAACATAACATAAGAACATAAGAATTAGGAACAGGAGTAGGCCATCTAGCCCCTCGAGCCTGCTCCGCCACCCAACAAGATCATGGCTGATCTGGCCGTGGACTCAGCTCTACTTACCCGCCCGCTCCCCATAACCCTTAATTCCCTTATTGGTTAAAAATCTATCTATCTGTAATTTGAATATATTCAATGAGCTAGCCTCAACTGCTTCCTTGGGCAGAGAATTCCACAGATTCACAACCCTCTGGGAGAAGAAATTCCTTCTCAACTCGGTTTTAAATTGGCTCCCCCGTATTTTGAGGCTGTGCCCCCTAGTTCTAGTCTCCCCGACCAGTGGAAACAACCTTTCTGCCTCTATCCTGTCTATCCCCTTCATTATTTTAAATGTTTCTATAAGATCACCCCTCATCCTTCTGAACTCCAACAAGTAAAGACCCAGTCTACTCAATCTATCATCATGGTAACCCCCTCATCTCCTGAATCAGTCTAGTGAATCGTCTCTGTACCCCTTCCAAAGCTAGTATATCCTTCCTTAAGTAAGGTGACCAAAACTGCACGCAGTACTCCAGGTGCGGCCTCACCAATACCCTGTACAGTTGCAGCAGTCCCTCCCTACTTTTGTACTCCATCCTTCTCGCAATGAAGGCCAACATTCCATTTGCCTTCCTGATTACCTGCTGCACGTGCAAACTAACTTTTTGGGATTCATGCACAAGGACCCCCAGGTCCCTCTGCACTGCAGCATGTTGTAATTTCTCCCCATTCAAATAATATTCTCGGCGATGAGACTCGAGGTGCTCAGTGCCCTCCCGGATGCACTTCCTTTATTTAGGGCGGTCTTTGGCCAGGGACTCCCAGGTATCAGTGGAGATGTTGCACTTTATCAGGGAGGCCTTGAGGGTGTTCTTGTAAGGTTTCCTCTGCCCACCTTTAGCTTGTTTGCCGAGTGGAGCACTTGCTTTGGGAGTCTCTTGTCTGACACGCGGATAATGTGGCCTGCCTAGTGGAGCTGATCAAATGTGGTCAGTGCTTCAATGCTGGGGATGTTGGCCTGGGCGAGGTTGCTAATATTGGTGCGTCTGTCCTCCCAGGGGATTTGTAGGATCTTGCGGAGACATCGTTGGTGGTATTTCTCCAGCAACTTGAGGTGTCTACTGCACATAGTCCACGTCTGAGCCATACAAGAGGGCGGGTGTTATTACAGCCCTGTAGACCATGAGCGCTTGGTGGCAGATTTGAGGGCTTGGTCTTCAAACACTCTTTTCCTCAGGTGGCCGAAGGCTGCACTGGCACACTGGAGGCGGTGTTGAATCTAATCGTCAATGTTTGCTCTTGTTGATAAGAGGCTCCCGAGGTATGGGAAATGGTCCACGTTGTCCAGGGCTGCGCCGTGGATCTTGATGACTGGGGGCAGTGCTGTGCGGCGAGGACAGGCTGGTGGAGGACCTTTGTCTTACGGATGTTTAGCGCAAGGCCTATGCTTTTGTACGCCTCAGTAAATACGTCTACTATGTGCTAGAGTTCAGCCTCTATGTGTGCAGACACAGGCATCGTCCGCGTACTGTAGCTCGACGACAGAGGTTGGGGTGGTCTTGGACCTGGCCTGGAGACGGCGAAGGTTGTACAAGAGTACGCAGGCGTGGGGGCAGGCGTGGGGGCAGGCGAGTGTGATGCCCATGGCAAATTCTTATTTAACCTATATTTTGCCATGTAGGATTATTACTTGCATTAAATCTAGGCATTGCTTATAATGACGGGTGGGTGGTCAGAACTGTTCCAAATTTGGATAATACATTTTTCTTTTAAATTACATAATTACCTGACAGAAGCTTGGTGTGGGTGTCCAAAATTAGAAGTCTTAACATGTACAATCTAGCATTAACTTGAAAATGTATCTTTGTATTTAGGAATTTATTTGAGAGTAAGAGAGGTGGCTGCAAATGTTCCTGGTTGCCTAGGATATTAATGCAGCAGATCTGAAAGTAGATGTGGCACTCTAATATGCAAGTCAGGGAAGTCCAGTGTGTTCCAGGTTGCTGTCAATGATTCAGTCAGCTTGGTTCATTGAAAAGATCTACAGAGTTAGACCCATTACAGGGGTTTGGAATGCTTAACATTTGGTTTCAACTAATCCTGCAAACTAATATGTCTCAACAGGTCTTAGCTGGGAAAGCTATCGGAAGCATACCTTTTAAGTGGATTATTGTCATGCAATGGGAGGTAAATAAGCATTTTTTTTGTTGAGCAATAAAGTGCAGCAAACAGAAAAATGTTTTTTGTGCAATGCACTAAACCACAGTATACCACATAACTGTTTAAAAAAAAATCTTGCTGGTGAACAACTCTTTACAGAGAGGGAGGTCCATAGTACGACATGGAAATGCATAAATATGTTGCCGAGCTGAAGTCATCCACGATTTTAATGTAAACTTTTGCACAAGAACCCTCTGCATAAAAAAAAAAATCACTTAACTGCTTCCTTTGCTCATTTGTTGAGGATTCTAAAATGTATGCCGCCCCCAACCCCCGCAACTACCAGCTAACTGACCAGTAGAAATAGTTTCCCCCCTACTTACCTCCTCAGAATCCCTCAATTTGATTATCTCTATCAGATCTACTCAACTTGCTATGTTCTAGCAAAATGTGCTCCAGTTTTTCTAGCCTCTCTGCATAATTAAAGCTTCTAATTCCTGGTATCATTCCATAGCCTCAACATCCTTCTTAAATTCGGTCACCCAAAGGAGGAAGTGCACACTGTAGGTGTGTGGTTTTTATGCCAACAGCAGTCCTCAACCCAAATGACTTGGCCTCTGTAGAGCTGATAGCTGTGGGAAATCAATTTTGGCACAGTTCCTCTATAATTGAACTGAGCTGTAATTCAAAAAGGTCTGGAGTCTTTGTCAGATACAATTTTCTTCCATCTTTTTAGCTTTGAAAGATTGTCCACCTCTGCAATAATGGGTACACTGTTCATGGAATTTAGCCCAACAATCTAACCAACTTTGCAAAGATGAGTACAAGAGCTTGTTTGAAAAAAAAGTTAAGTTGCTTGGAACGTCTCAAAACTGGCATGACTGATGCATGAAGTCAAAAGATTGTTGCATTCAAGGCATACTCAAAATGTGTCAGGGAAGCATGGCAGTTTACACTACAGACAGGTCAGAGTACCAGTTTTCAGGACAAATTATAATTCCATACTTCAAAAGGTAAAATGGACATGAATATTATTTCAATTCTGTCCAAAATGATAATTCTAGAAATCCCACCTTCTTTGGAACAATTGAGGTTTTGGGCTCCAGGGCTAGTTTACAGTCATCATTTGCTTTGATTTCATCAGGATGGGCAGCTTCCACACCTGAAATATTTGAAAAGATTTCAACTATTCGCTATACTAAGACAATAACAGAATGTGTAATTATAATGAAACAAGTTACATTTGGACATTCATCTGAACTCACTAAAATAGACATTAATTTTCTAAAAATCGTTGATAATGTTTACTCTGACATTAATAAAGTAGCCAGAAATCATATTGACTGCAAACTGCAGGAACTTATTGCCATATATAATAAAGATCAGACCAGGCCTAAAATAACACAAGCAGCAAAAAAGGAGAGTAGTTTCTACAATGTGACGAGGACCGCTTTCGAGATCATGAACTGGATTTTCAGCTTTTAGGATTTTAGGGCATTAATGACAGCGGGATGGTGCTGATACTGCCTGGAAAATGTTTGCACCTCAGTCAGCAAAATTGGGCAGCTGGGCCCCGTGTGCGGGGCGGAGTGCTACGGGAGGCGTTGCACACCTCTCTTTAGGCGCTAGGCCGGCTGAGCGTATGAAAGTCCCAAGCTAAAGAGCCGGCCTGGGAGCGCTCAGAGGGATTTGGGGAGAAACAGAGAAACAGAAAATAGGTGCAGGAGTAGGCCATTAGGCCCTTCGAGCCTGCACCAGCATTCAATAAGATCATGGCTGATCATTCCCTCAGTACCCCTTTCCTGCTTTCTCTCCATACCCCTTGATCCCCTTAGCTGTAAGGGCCATATCGAACTCTCTCTTGAATATATCCAATGAACTGGCATCAGCAACACTCTGCGGCAGGGAATTCCACAGGTTAACAACTCTGAGTGAAGAAGTTTCTCCTCATCTCAGTCCTAAATGGCCTACCCCTTATCCTAAGACTGTGCCCCTGGTTCTGGACTGCCCAAACATCGGGACCATTCTTCCCGCATCTAACCTTTCCAGTCCCGTCAGAATCTTAATACGTTTCTATGAGATCCCCTCTCACCCTTCTAAACTCCAGTGAATAAAGGCCCAGTTGATCCAGTCTCTCCTCATATGACAGTCCAGCCATCCCTGGAATTAGTCTGGTGAACCTTCGCTGCACTCCCTCAATAGCAATAACGTCCTTCCTCAGATTAGGAGACCAAAACTGAACACAATATTCCAGGTGAGACCTCACTAAGGCCCTGTACAACTGCAGTAAGACCTCCCTGTTCCTATACTCAAAATCCCCTAGCTATGAAGGCCAACATACCATTTGCCTTCTTCACCGCCTGCTGTACCTGCATGCCAACCTTCAATGACTGATGAACCATGACACCCAGGTCTCGTTGCATCTCCCCTTTTCCGAATCTGCCGCCATTCAGATAATATTCTGCCTTTGTGTTTTTGCCCCCAAAATAGATAACCTCACATTTATCCACATTATACTGCATCTGCCATGCATTTACCCACTCACCTAACCTGTCCAAGTCACTAGACCCTCGGTCCCCTAGTATTTCTGGAAGGTTATTTGTGTCTTCCTTCGTGAAGACAGAACCCAAGTATTTGTTCAATTGGTCTGCCATTTCTTTGTTCCCCATTATAAATTCACCTGAATCCGACTGCAAGGGACCTACATTTGTCTTCACTAATCTTTTTCTCTTCACATATTTATAGAAGCTTTTGAAGAGGAAAAAAAAAACATCAAAAACATTCCCAATACATAGTCCATGCCACCACAACAAAGATTCCCAATAAATAGTCCACACCACAACATAAATCCCAAACAATCATACTTGCCTGAGGCCGGCATTTCTTAACCTCACAGCAGCCGCTACAGCTTGGAATGCTTGCTTTCACAGGCGTTTCCACCAGGACACGCTCAGGGTGCTACAGGTCAGACGGGAGTGGGGGGGGGGGGGGGGGGGGGGGGGGGGGGGGGAGAGGGGAAAAAAAAAAAAAAAACGAGCCGGTGCCGCAGCCAGGGGCGTTGCACACCGGCTCGCCTCTTCAGGCCCGTAATGTTCCGCGCTCCGACGAAACCGGCCCTGAAAGCCCCGGGGCGGGGCGCTGGAAGCTGGCCGCCTGCCCAGAAGAGCAAACCGCTGCCACTGCCGCTACTCCGGGGTGAAAGCAGAGGCGGACAGCAGAGGAAAATGCAGTCCCCATGTGTCTTCAGTCCAACGAGCAAAAAAGCAATGCTGGATCCAGTACTAAGAAATTAAATGGATAAAAAGGGACAGGGAGCATTGAGGAAACAGAAACCATAACAAGCTGGTTTGATTTAAAAATTGAAAAGAAGGAGGAAAAAAGATCAAAAATACTTGACTGGGGGAAAAAGAGCTAATTACTCTTCAGTCACCAAAATTGTCATCATTGACACGTTAACTTTCAGAGTGTGCTGGCAGGCTATTTGACTGTGGGAGTATCACAGTATTGCAAGAGTTACTGGATAGCAACCAGGAGCAAGAACTATGGCTGAATTTACCCATGTTAATCCAAGGGCATTGGGCACAACTGCATAAATTCAATGCATGGTCAGGGCTGTCCATTCCGTATTTACAGACCTGAACAATGGAGCTTTTAGCAGTCAAACGTATTTTATACCTTTCAATGGGAATATCTCAATGAACAGCAAATATCATTACTAAGCATGCACTATGAAACACAGGGGAATTGCTCAATGTTTGAGCAATTTGTGTTCCCCTTAAAAAAAAAAGTCTACTTCAACATAATGCCTACTAATATTAAAACTGCACTACTCTAAGCCAGTCTCACATCACCCTCTGCCACATCGGCCTGGAAAAGGGAGAATTGCGATCTGCTGTAAAGACAGAATCACATGGACATGGATCCTGTAGTGATTCACGTATACAATCCTTACATTTGTTTTTAAGTCTTTGGAAGGTGTTAATCATCTTTGAATGCTAACTATAAGTAACAGATATGATGCTTCATTACATAAAATTCAAGATGTCAACATGGGAAGACTGAATGCAAGACAAGCAGTCTGATAACACAGACAGGTTGAGAGGGGTGCAGGGAGAGGTAGAGTTGGCTGTTGTTAGTATTCTTGTGGTGGCTGATCCTATGTTTGCAGATAATGGCCCAGAAATTGCGGTCGGAGGCTTTCCGCGGGCAGATGCCTCCAACCGCAATAATTTCTACAAAAGTACCTGGTGGTCCCGGGGCTCTACGTGAAGGCCAGCATAGGGGCCCACGCATCCCAGGATCTCTGGGATCACGTGGGCCGGACCAACCTATCAGAGTAGGAGGATCCCCATTCATACTTGTAGTAATTCCGTATGTATGGAGCTGCCATAGGTATGAATGGGAATACCACCAAAAACACACAAACACTGAAAATAAATGTAAAAAAAGAAGTTTAATATTTAAAATTAATTAAAATGCAATCTAAAATCAACACAAAAATGTATTCTTTTTTGTTTTAACAGGGCTAAAAATAAACTTACCTTAATGGACATGGTTTTTCATATATAAATGAGTGATGCATTTTCTTTTATTGTAAACTCTTACATTGCCATGTGGGACCTTATCAAAAACTTTGCTAAAATCCATATACACTACATCAAATGCACTGCCCTTATCGACCCTCCTGGTTACCACCTCGAAAAATTAAATCAAGTTAGTCAGACACGACCTTCCCTTGACAAATCCATGCTTACTGTCCTTGATTAATCCAAGTCTTTCCAAATGAAGATTTATCCTGTCCTCAGGATTTTTTCCAATAATTTTCCCACCACTGAGGTTAGGCTGACTGGCCTGTACTTGGTCGATCCGCTTTGCCCTTTTTAAACCAAGATACAACATTAGCAGTCCTCTGGCACCACACCTGTAGCCAGTGGAGACTGGAAAATCCAACTGAGTAAGACAATAGAGGAAAGGCATTGGATGAGAATGGCATGGTCAGTTATGTCAAAGGCTAGAGAGGTTGAGGGGGATCAAGAGGAATAATACATTACTGTCACAGAGGACATAATTTGTGAATTTGATTAAGGCCATTTAGGTTCAGTGGCAGCGGCAGAGATTCAAACATGGAGTTGCAGGAAAGATGAGCAGGAATTTGGGAAATAGAAACATAGAAAATAGATGCAGGATTAGGCCATTCGAGCATGCACCAGCATTCAATATGATCATGGCTGATCATGCAACTTCAGTACCCCACTCCTGCTTTCTCTCCATACCCCTTGATCCCTTTAGCTGTAAGGGCCACATCTAACCCCCTTTTGAATATATCTAACGAACTAGCCTCAACAACTTTCTGTCGTTGAGAATTCCACAGGTTCACAATTCTTTGAGTGAAGACGTGGCAACACTTTGGAAAGGAAAGGAAAGTTGGACATGGAGCAGTAGTTTTCAAGTACAGAGGGGTCGAACATGGATTTTCCAAAAAGTGTAACAGACTTGATATTGAAAGGGAGGGAAACAGACATGTTGATGCAGACACATGGGGCCCAAGTTTCGAGCCGCGCCTAGAACGGCGCAGTCCCGACCTGGAAGCCCGTTTTTCGCGCCACAAAGTGCGCCTAAAAAAACCCTCCAGATTCTCCACCTCCCTGCAGGTCCTCTGGCCCTCGGCGCAGCGCAGCAGGAGCTGTAGGGGGCGGAGCCAGGTCCCTGCGCTGAAAACAGTGCTGGGACCTCTGCACATGCACGCTACAGTGGGCGCGCATGTGCAGTAAGCTCTAGGCGCCCAAAACTGTGTGGGAGGGGCCGAAGCACGCAGCCCCTAGCCCTGGCCCAATGGCCTCACTGGGGCTGCGTGAATAAGGTTCCTCCCACGGCAAGCTCCTGCTTCCTCCCGACCCGACTCGACTCCCGCTTCCGGACCGGACCCGACACCACCCTCCCTCCCCCTCCCCCCTCCCCTGGACCGGACCAGACACCCGCTCCCCCCCCGCCCCCGGACCGACACCCGCTCCCCCGCCCCTGGACCAGACCCGACACCCGCTCCCCCCGCCCGCCCGCCCCTGGACCGGACCCGACACCCGCTCCCTGCCACCCCCTCCCCTCTCCGGGACTGGACCCGACACCAGCTCCCCCCCGCTCCCAACACCCGCTTCCCCTCCCCCCCACCGCCCGCCCCCGGACCGGACCCGACACCCACTTTCCCCCCCCCTCCTACCGCCCCCGGACCAGATCCGACACCCACTCTTCCCCCCCCCCCCCCCCCTCCCGGACCGGACCCGACACCCGCTCCCCCCCCCCCCCACGAACCGGACCAGACACCCGCTCCCCCCTGCCCTCGGACCGGACCAGACACCCGCTCCCCCCCCCGCCCCCGGACCGGACCCGACCTCCCTCTCCCCGACCCGAACCAAACCGACCTCCCTCCCACCACACCCCCGACTCGACCCAACGCCACCTACCTGTAAATCTGGTGCTGGGGACGGGTCCTGCCCGAAGTCTCTGGCCCAGCCTGTTCAGCCTCCCTCCCCTTCTCCTTCCCCCCCCCAATCTCCTTCCCCGGCCCCCCCCACCAATCTCCTTCCCCCCCCCAAAATCTCCTTTTCCCCCCAAGCTCCTTCCCTTCCCCCTCCCTCCCATCTCCTTTCCCCCTCCACCCCCCATCTCCTTTTCCCCTCCCCATCTCCTTTCCCCCTCCCCCCATCCCCCATCTCCTTTTCCCCCTCCCCCCTCTCCTTTCCCCCTCCCCCTCTCCTTTCCCCCTCCCCCCTCTCCTTTCCCCCTCCCCCCCCCATCTCCTTTCCCCCTCCCCCCCTGTCAGAAACACAGACACTGACAGACAGAGAATGAGACACACACAGACAGAGATAGAGACACTGACAGAGACACACTGGGGGGGGGGGGGGCATCCCAGCACACTGTTCGAGGGCTCCCGGTGCTGCAGTCGGTAAGTAGAAAATGTTTTATTTATTGATTTAAAAAAATTAATTTTTTTTGATTGATTTATTGGTTGATTTATTGATGTATTTATCATTTATTATTGATGATGGCTCTTTTTTTGTAAAACTGAAGTGTTTAATGTTTGTAAACTTCCCTTTAAACGCCCCCCCACCACCACCATTCCCGATGCCTGATTTGTAACCTACGCCTGATTTTCTAAAGTGTAGACAAGGTTTTTTCGAGCGTACAAAAATCTTCACTTACTCCATTCTAAGTTAGTTTGGAGTAAGTTTTCACTGACGAAACTTTGAAATCAGGCGTAAGTGGCCGGACACGCCCTCTTTTGAAAAAAAAATTCTGTTCCAAAGTGAAACTGTTCTAACTGACTAGAACTGGAGCAAACTAAATGATGAGAATTCCGAATTCTAAGATACTCCGTTCTACACCAGTTGCTCCTAAAAATCAGGAGCAAATCATGTGAAACTTGGGGCCATGGCACCAGCTGCCCCCTCTCATTAATTTGGTGATTTATGTTGATCTTAAGGATCACATGGCACTATTCAAACATGGGGATGTTCTGACCAATTCAGTTCTCTCAGCAAATTAACCAAACAGATGAGCTTGTCATTCATCTCATTATTGTTTGTAGGCTGTTACTGGTATAGATCAGCTGGAATTTGCCTATATAACAGTCACCTCACTTCTAAGTAATTAATTGAATTAAGCTCTTAAAAGATCTTGTCGATGTGATACGGCATTATATAAATGCAAGTAATATTATAGTTCAACACTGGGTGGTGCTTTTCTATCTGAGCCAGCAACAGGGCTCTAAAGACAATCTCTTAAAACAGGAAAGAAAGATTTCCAAAATGTGTTGAAATGACCTTTAACTATATTTAACATTCTTTTGGTATTGCTGAGCTCCACCAGACAATAGCTGCTCATTGGATTCCATAGTGGTACGATTATAGATTTCACATCTATCAATTGCTTTTTAAAAAGGTAGATCAAAATCTAGTCCAAATTTGGCAACTTTATGCTAAGATTACAATTCATTTCTAAATCCCAATGCTTGGCTT
The DNA here is from genome assembly GCF_044704955.1 of Pristiophorus japonicus. Classification (NCBI taxonomy): domain Eukaryota; kingdom Metazoa; phylum Chordata; class Chondrichthyes; family Pristiophoridae; genus Pristiophorus; species Pristiophorus japonicus. Next base: position 25,944,586 of record NC_091984.1, on the reverse strand, counting down.
GTAGGTTGTGCTATATAAACTTAGTGTAAAATAATTTCAGATACAAGGTCCTGTTGAAAACATACAAGAACTGTATCCCATCAAATGTATAGTTTGTCCTGCTATGTTTGCCATGTTGCTATGCTGGTCAGGAGGATAAGTTAGTCGAGCCACTGATATGGTTAAAGGAATTTAATGTCATTTCCTGATCAACCTGCCATATTTAATTTTCATATCTTTAGATTTTAACACAAACACAGATTAAGTGAGTGAGCACAAATATACATTTAAAAATGCTGAATATTTAAAGCAGTAAACTTACTTTGTTGTACCGTGATAGACATAGGGTCACTGCATGTTTCAGGAGTCGGCTTGGTTTGGTTAATTGGGACCTCTTTAGATTCTTCTTCTACATTATATAATGACTTTGGTTCCTGGAAAATAACACTCAGTAAACTACATTTTAAGATTTATGCTCGTCTAAATTGCATTTTTTTTTTTAAATCAGAACAGATTTTACTTTACTTTTTTAACATGGACGGATTGAAGAGAAAGATCAGCTGATGAAAATGCAAGTTTCGACAAAGGAGGTGAATGCAATGGTGACAGAAGTGCTGGAAGTCCTTAAAACAAAAACAAAAAACATCAAATGTTAATTCAAACATGGCCAACACATTTTCTTCCTGAAATTTCAATGAAAAGTAGATTAAAATTGAACATAGTCTTGACTACAAATGTTTCAACTGTTCAAAGAAAACCATGACAAGTGAGCAGAAGAGTTTTCTATATGGTTACTTTTCCTCCCTTCATTTGCAGCAAAATGTTTTTTCCAGGTAATACCAGCATATGCATCATTCTTGTAATATAGTTCATTGTGTTTACAATGTAATTGGAAAGCCTGTTCACTTGAAAAATATATGTCCACCTGCAACTGCTGTTAATGATTGATGTTTCTTTGCCAAAGAAAGCATCTGCCTTCAGATTCAATATTTTCAACTTTGGGTTCTGTCTCCAGGATAGTCGGTCATAATTTAAGTTAATAGTTGTAACGCCAGCTGACTCAATCACATCTAACTTCCGATATGAATGGCAAAACAATATTCTAATCTAATGCACGATTTTCTCAATTTAGATTTTCTTATAAAACAGGAGAATGCTGTCAGTTTGCAAAAATGTAAATACCAAAATTGGCTGACATCCAGCTTAAATTTGGATTGCTTGGATTTGTATTCATCACAAATGAAAAGAACTTCTAAAGGATACGATTACGACAAAATGTAGTCTCTCTAGACTGAAAAGGTATACAGAGCTAAGAATGGATGATATGAAACATGGTTCTGACTCTGCAACTGCTGAATAAGAGCACGAGGTGGAGTTGATAGCAACTGCTGCTGCATTGCAGGCTGTTGCAACTTGCATGGTGACTGCACAGGTGGTCTGCGTTTTGAAGGTAGGGGTGCAGCTTTGGCACGAGGTCTTGATGGCTGTGGTAAACGAGTGTGGAAGGCTAGAGAGAAAGCAAAATGAAATAAAAGCATTGCATTTTGACAAAATCCATAACTGCAACTTTAATTCAGATCATTGTTTAGAATGCCATCATATTCCTCATGGTGGGACTTTTATTGAACTGTTTCCTATTATATAGGATTTACTAATTTGGCATCATATGGGGTAAAACACACTGCCCTTTTAAGAAATAAGCATCCTAAGCAGCCAGGGTGCAGACTGCTCTGCTTTTAGAAGGGCAAGGCCATGCCCGGAATCCTCGGGAAAAGATAGCACCAAGTCCCAAAATAAAAGCAAAAGCAATAAAATACAAAATAGTATTCCATATCCATGTGCCAAACTAAAGCAGACATTCACTGTGTTCCAAAACCAGGGCAGTTATTCCATTGGCATCCCTAGCGGGATTGCTGATAGACAAAAAAAACAGCGACACACATCCTCAACAACTCAAAATTCCAGATCTAGAATCATCTGAAGACAGCAGGATTGATGACATGACACCCCAGTGGAGTGAAAATTAATGGGCAAAATGCCTCTGGTAATTTTGAGGATAGTACTGGAAAAAAAAACCATGAAAGCTGTCGGATTGCAATAAAAACCCAACTGTTTCCCTTTTGTCCTTCAAGGAAGGGAATCTGCCAGCCCTACCCAAACTTGCCGACATGTGATTGTTGTTCCCATGACAGAGTTGATTCTTAGTGGCCCTGAAATGGTCTAGATAGCACTCAGTACTAGGGGACTGGGGACAGGTAACAATTGTGGATGTTTCCAGCATTATCCAAATATGAACAAATACATAACATTTACAAGCATTTCTTAGAAGCTATTAATGTTGCCACCACTGATTATTCTCATTTGCAGTATGGCCCTCAATTCTGGTCACCATCCACAAAAAGTATACTGGAGAAGGTGCACAGAAGAGCAATAAAGCTGATCCTAAGTGCTAGGTGGAAAAGAAAGATTAAAGAATATTTTTTTGTTATTCGTTCCTGGGATGTGGGCATCGCTGGCAAGGCCAGCAATATTTTGCCCATCCCTAATTGTCCTCAAGAAGGTGGTGGTGAGTCGCTTTCTTGAACCGCTGCAACCCTTGTGAAAGATTCCCACAGAACTGTTAGGGAGAGAGTTCCAGGATTTGGACCCAGCGACGATGAAGGAACGGCGTTATATTTCCAAATCAGGATGGTATGTAACTCGGATGCGAACTTGCAGGTGATGGCATTCCCATGCGCCTGCTGCCCTTGTCCTTCTAGGTAGAGAGGTCATGGGTTTTGAAGGTGCTGCTGAAGAAGCCTTGGCGAGTTGCTGCAGTGCATCTTGTAGATGGTACACACTGCAGCCATGGTGTGCCAGTGGTGGAGAGTGTGAATGTTTAAGGTGGTGCCAATCAAGTGGACTGCTTTGTACTTGGTGTCGAGCTTCTTGCGTGTTGTTGGAGCTGCACTCATCCAGGCAAGTGGAGAGTATTCCATCACACTCCTGACTTGTGCCTTGTAGATGGTGGAAAGGCTTTGGGGAGTCAGGAGGTAAGACACTCAGTGCAGAATACCCAGCCTCTGACTTGCTTTTGTTGCCACGGTATGTGTGTGGCTGGTCTATGAAGCTCTAAAGTCTCGAAATGAAGACGTTAATGGGTATCTCAGTGAGACACTCAAAATGTTAAACTAATTTGGCAGAGGGATGGACACCAGGATGTAACATAAGAACATAAGAAAAAGGAGGAGTATAGGCCATTTGGCTCATTGAGTCTGCTCCACCATTTAATAAGATCATGGCTGATCTGATCTTGGGCTCAGTGCCACTTCCCTGCCAACTCCCCATAACCTTTCCCTCCCTCATTTAAAAATCTGTCTATCTCCATCTTAAATATATTCAATGACACAGCCTCCACAGCTTTCTGGAGCAGAGAATTCTGGATGTACTACCCCTCAGAAGAAATTCCTCCTCATCTCAGTTCCAAATGGGCGGCTCCTTATTCTGAAACTATGCCCCATAGTTCTAGATACCCCCACGAGGGGAAACATCCTCTCTGCGTCTACCTTGCCATGCCTCCTCAGAATCTTACATGTTTCAATAAGATCACCTCTCATTCTTCTGAACTCCAATGAGTACCGGCCCAACCTACCTCAATCTTCGATCATAAATCAACCCCTTCATCTCAGGAATCGACCTAGTGAACATTCTCTGAACTACTTCCAGTGCAAGTATATCTCTTCTTAAATAAGACGACCAAAACTGTACGCAGTAGTCTAGGTGTGGTCTCATCAATACCCTGTACAGTTGTAGCAGGACTTCTCTGCTTTTATACTCCATCCCCCTTGGAATAAAGGTCAACATTCCATTTGCCTTCCTGATTACTTGCTGTACCTGCATACTAACTTTTTGTGTTTCATGCACAAGGACCCCAGGTCCCTCTGTACTGCAGTATTTTGTAACCAGTCTCCATTTAAATAATAATTTGCTTTTTTATTTTTCCTGCCGAAGTGGATAACCTCACGCTTTCCCACATTATACTCCATCTGCCAAATGTTTGCCCACTTACTTAGCTTGTCTATATCCCTTTGCAGATTCAGTTTGTCCTCCGCACAACTTGCTTTCCCACCCATCTTTGTATCAGCAAAATTAGCTATATTACACTTTGTCCCTTCATCCAAGTCATTAATATAGATTGTAAATAGTGGAAGCCCCAGCACTGATCCCTGTGGCTCCCCGCTAGTTACCGTTTGCCAACCAGAAAATGGCCCATTTATCCCCACTCTCTGTTTTCTGTTAGCCAATCCTCTATCCATGCTAATATATCCCCAACCCCATGGGCTCTTATCTTGTGCAGTAATCGTTTATGGCACCATATCGAATGCCTTCTGGAAATCCAAATACACCACATCCACTGGTTCCCCCTTATCCACCCTACTCGTTACATCCTCAAAGAACTCCAGCTAATTTGTCAAACATGATTTCCCTTTCATAAAACCATGCTGACTATTATGATTTTCCAAATGGCCTGCTATTGCTTCCTTAATAATGGACTTCAGCATTTTCCCAACAGCAGATGTTAGGCTAACTGGTCTATAGTTTTCTGCCTCCCTTTAAAAAAAAAAAAATAGGGACGTTAGATTTTCAGCTTTCCAATCTGCTGGGACCTCTCCAGACCCCATGGAATTTTGGTAGATTGCAACCAATGCATCCACTTTTAGAAAAGGGTAATAAAGTGCACAAAGGATGGGGAGAGACAGATAGCACTAGAGTAAGAAATAATAAGGTATTATGTGGGGTCAGACTAAGAGAGAATACATGAAGGTCTAAGACAGATTTACAATGCATGTGTGTAAATGCACGAAGCATGGTAAAATAAGGTTGGTGAGCAGCAGGCACAAATAGCCAAATGGGGATATGTCGTCATGGCAATAACGGAGACCTAGCTCAAAAAAGGGCAGGATTGCATTTTAAATAATCCTGGATATAAGGTGTTCAGGAAAGAAAGGGAAGGAAAGTAAGGCGGTGGGATGGCAGTATTGGTTAAGGAGAATGTTAGTGCTGGAGAGCACGGATGTCCTGGAGAAGTGAAGGACAGAATCTATTTGGTCAGAGTTAAGAAATAATAAAGGTGCCATTACACTAAGTAGTATAGTCTCTAAGCCACCAACTGGTGGGAAAGATATAGAGAAGCAAATTTGCAGGGAAATTACAGCAAGGTGCAAGAACTATAGAGTAGTAATAATGGGGGACTTCAATTATCTTAATATAGACTGGGATAGTAATAGTGTAAAGGGCAGCGACGGGGAAGAATTTCTGAAGTGTATTCAGGAGAACTTTCTTGATCAGTATGTTTCCAGCCCAATGAGGAAGGAGGCATTTCTGGATCTGGTTCCGGGGAATGAGATGGGTCAAGTGGAACAAGTGTCAGTAAGGGAACATTGATCATAGTACCATAAAGGTTTAGATTAGCTACGGAAAAGGACAGGGAGCAATCTAGAGCAAACATACTTAATTGGAGGAAGCCAAACTTCAGTGGGTTGAGAATGGATCTGGCCCGGGTAAATTAGAATCAAAGATTGGCAGGCAAAACTAATCGAACAATGGACTGCCTTTAAAGAGGAGATAGTCCTGGTACAGTCGAAGTACATTCCCACGAGGGGGAAAGCTAGGGTGACTAACGCCAGAGCTCCCTGGATGAGGAGATAGAGAGAGAGCACGATGAAGCAGAAAAAGGGAGCATATGCCAGATGTCAGGTTGAGAATACAAGTGAGAATCAGACTGAATATAGAAAGTTCAGAGGCGAAGTGAAAAAGAGGGGCAGAGTGTATGATTGACAGTCAACAGGAGGGGTTAGGGATTAGGGACCAAAAGGAGACTTATGCATGGAGGCAGAGGCCGTGGCTGAGGTACTAAATGAGTACTTTGCATCTGCCTTCATCAAGGAAGATGCTGCCAAAGTCATATTGAAGGAGGAGGAAGTGGAAATACTGGATGAGGTAAGATTTGATAAAGAAAGGCTGTCTGAACTTGAAGTTGATAAGTCACCAGGACCGGATGGGATGCATCCTAAAATGCTGAGGGAGGTTAAGGAGAAAATAGTGGAGGTACTGGCCATAATCTTCCAATCCTTCTTAGATGCAGGGGTGGTGCCAGAGTATTAGAAAATTGCAAATGTTACACCCTTGTTCAAAAAAAGGGTACAAGGATAAATTCAGCAATTACAGGCCAGTCAGTTTAACCTCGGTAGTGGGGAAACTTGTAGAAATGATAATCAGCAGCAAAGTTAACAGTCACTTGGACAAGTGTGGATTAATTAAGGAAAGTCAGCACAAATTCATTGAAGACAAACCATGCTCAACAAACTTGATCGAGTTTTTTTGATCAGGTAACAGAGAGGGTTGATGAGGGCAATGAGGTTGACGTGGTGCACATGGATTTCCAAAAGGTGTTTGACAAAGTACATAATAGGCTTGCCAGCAAAGTTGAAGCCCATGGAATAAAAGATAGTGGCAGCATGGATACAAAATTGGCTAAGTGACAGGAAACAGAGAGTAATGGTGAACAGTTGTTTTTCCAGACTGGAGGAAGGTACCCAGGGGTCAGTACAAGGACTACTGCTTTTCTTGATATATATCAATGACTTGGACTTGAGTGTACAGGGCACAATTTCAAAATTTGCAGATGACGTAATACTTGGAAGTATAGTGAACAGTGAGAATGACAGTGATAGACTTCAAGAAGACAGACAGGCTGGTGAAATGGGTGGACACGTGGCAGATGAAATTAGTGGTTAAGTTACGGGACTATTAATCCAGTGGCCTGGACTTATGATCCAGAGACACAAGTTCAAATCCCACCATGGCAGCTGAGGGATTCAGTTAATTAAATAAATCTGGAATAAAAAGCTAGTATCAGTAATGGTGACCATGAAACTATTGGATTGTCGTAAAAACCCATCTGATTCACTGATGTCCTTTAGGGAAGGAAATCTGCCGTCCTTACCTGGTCTGGCCTCTATGTGACTCCAGAGCCATGGCAATGTGGTTGACTTTTAACTGCCCTCTGAAATGGCCTAGCAAGCCATTCAGTTGTAAAAAAAACTGCTACAAGAAAAAAGAATAAAACCGGACGGACCACCCGGAATTGACATCACCGCTACGCACACGACAATGGCACATCCAGCCCAGTTGACCCTGTAAAGTCCTCCTCACCAATATCTGGGGATTTGTGCCAAAATTGGGAGAGCTATCGCAGAAGAGTCAAACAACAGCCTGACAGTCATACTCACAGAATCATACCTTTCAACCAATGTCCCAGACTCCATCATCATCATCCCTGGGTATGTCCTATCCCACCAGCAGGACAGACCCACCAGGGGTGGCAGCACAATGGTATAGTCAGGAGGGAGCAGCCCTGGGAGTCTTCAACATGGACTCCAGACCCCATGAAGTCTCATTGTTTCAGGTCAAGCCTTGGCCAAGGAAACCGGCTGATTACCACCTACTTCCCTCCCCCAGCTGATGAATCAGTACTCCATGTTGAACACCACTTGGAAGAAGGATTGAGACTAACAAGGGCACAGAATGTACTCCAAGTAAGGGACGTCAATGTCAATCACCAAGAGTGGCTCGGTAGCACCACTACTGACCGAGCCCTAAAGAACATAACTGCCAGACTGGGTCTGTGACAGGAGGAGAGAGAATGAACACGAGGGGAAAAACCAACTTGAACTCGTCCTTACAAATCTACCTGCCGCAGACGCAGCTGTCCATGACAGCATTAGTAGTAGTGACCACCGCACAGTCATTGTGGAGACGAAGTACCGTCTTCACACCGAGGACACCGTCCATCATGTTGCGTATCGCCGTGCTAAATGGGATAGATTCAGAATAGATATAGCAGCTCAAAACTGGGCATCCATGAGGTGCTGTGGGCCATCAGCAGCAGCAGAATTGTATTCCACCACAACATGTAACCTCATGGTGAAGGATATGCCGGGCCATCAAGCCAGGGGACCAACCCTGGTTCATTGAAGAGTGCAGAAGAGTATGCCAGGAGCAGCACCATGCATACCTAAAAATGAGGTGCCAATCTGGGGAAGCTGCAACACAGGACTACATGCATGCTAAACAGCAGAAGCAGCATGCTATAGGACAGAGCCAGGTGATCACACAATCAACAGATCAGATCAAAGTTTTGCATTTCGGCCACATCCAGTCATGAATGGTGGTGGACCATAAACAACTAACAGGAGGAGGGAGCTCCACGAAAAACCCCATCCTCAATGATGGCGGAGCCTAGCACGTGAGTGCAAAAGACAAGGCTGAAGCATTTGCAACTTCTTCAGCCAGAAGTGCCAAGAACATGATAGATATTGGCCTCCTCCTGTGGTCCCCACAATCATAGAAGCCAGTCTTCAGCCAATTCGATTCACTCCACGTGATATCAAGAAACAGCTGAATGCACTGAATACAGAAAAGGCTATGGGCCCGACAACATGCCAGAACTAGCCACGCCTCTAGCCAAGCTGTTCCAGTACAGCTGCAACACTCGCATCTATCCAACAAAATGGAAAACTGCCCAGGTAAGTCCTGTCCACAAAATGCGGGACAAATCCAATGCGGCCAATTACCACCCCATCATTCTACTCTCAATCAGCAGCAAAGTGATGGAAGGTGTCATCAACAGTGCTATCAAGCGCTGGCATGAATACATGACCTCATTTCCCTTATCTGGAAGGAGGAGAGCATGCCAGCTGTAATCATGACCATCTTCAAAAAATGGGATGTCTGACTGCGTTAACTAGAGAGGAAACTTCCTGCTGTCGGCCACAGGGAAAGTCATCGCAAGAATCCTTCTCAATCGTCTTCTCCCTGTGGCTGAAGAGCTCCTCCGAGAGTCGCAATACGTATTCCGTCCACGAAGGGGTACAGCGGACAGGATCTTCACCATGCGACAACTACAAGAGAAATGCAGGGAAACAACCCTTGAGAACATAGCCTTCTTTGACCTCACAAAGGCCTTTGACACTCAACCGTGAGGGATTATGGAGTGTCCTCCTCCGTTTCGACTACCCTCAAAAGTTTGTCACCATTCTCCATCTACTCCACGGTGACATGCAAGCTGTGATCCTGACCAATGGATCCACCACAGACCCAATCCACATCCGGACTGGGGTAAAGCAAGGATGCGTCATCGCACCAACGATCTTTTCAATCTTCCTTGCTGCGCTGCTTCATCTCACCCTTAGCAAGCTCCCCGCCGGAGTGGAGCTAAATTATAGAACAAGTGGGAATCTGTTCAACCTCCACCACCTCCAAGCCAGATCCAAGGTCGTCCCCATTCTTGGTCATTGAACTACAGTACGCAGACGATACTTGAGTCTGCACATACTCTGAGGCCAAACTCCAAGCCATCGTCAGCACCTTCAGTGAGGCATACGAGAGCATGTGCCTTACGCTAAACATCTTTAAGACAAAGGTCCTCTACCAACATAAGAAGATAAGAATTAGGAACAGGAGTAGGCCATCTAGCCCCTCGAACCTGCTCTGCCACTCAACAAGATCATGGTTGATCTGGCTGTGGACTCAGCTCCACTTACCCGCCCGCTCCCCATAACACTTAATTCCCTTATTGGTTAAAAATCTATCTATCTGTGATTTGAATACATTCAATGAGCTAGCCTCAATGGCTTCCCTGGGCAGAGAATTCCACAGATTCACAACCCTCTGGGAGAAAAAATTCCTTCTCAACTCGGTTTTAAATTGGCTCCCCCGTATTTTGAGGCTGTGCCCCCTAGTTCCAATCTCCCCAACCAGTGGAATCAACCTCTCTGCCTCTATCTTGTCTATCCCTTCTATCCCTTTCATTATTTTAAATGTTTCTATAAAATCACCCCTCATCCTTCTGAACTTCAACGAGTAAGGACCCAAGTCTACTCAATCTATCATCCTAAGGTAACCCCCTCATCTCCGGAATCAACCTAGTGAATCATCTCTGTACCCACTCCAAAGCTAGTATATCCTTCCTTAAGTAAGGTGACCAAAACTGCACGCAGTACTCCAGGTGCGGCCTCACCAATACCCTGTACAGTTGCAGCAGGACCTCCCTGCTTTTGTACTCCATCCCTCTCGCAATGAAGGCCAACATTCCATTCACCTTCCTGATTACCTGCTGCACCTGCAAACTAACTTTTTGGGATTCATGCACAAGCCCGGCAAGGTGGAGGCGCGCCACTTCCTTTGTATATTGTAGTCCCAGTATGGTTCCACCGTTCAGTCGCTCGCTCCCTGTCTGGCTGATTTGTTGGCCCCGATTTTCGGTTCAGCCCAAAAAGAGTTTCATGCACAAGGACCTCCAGGTCCCTCTGCACCGCAACATGTTGTAATTTCTCCCCATTCAAATAATATTCCCTTTTACTGATTTTTTTCCCCCCCAAGATGGATGACCTCACATTTTCCGACATTGTATTCCATCTGCCAAGCCTTAGCCCATTCGCTTAACCTATCCAAATCTCTTTGCAGCCTCTCTGTGTCCTCTACACAACCCGCTTTCCCACTAATCTTTGGGTCATCTGCAAATTTTGTTACACTACACTCTGTCCCCTCTTCCAGGTCATCTATGTATATTGTAAACAGTTGTGGTCCCAGCACCGATCCCTGTGGCACACCACTAACCATCGATTTCCAACCCGAAAAGGACCCATTTATCCCGACTCTCTGCTTTCTGTTAGCCAGCCAATTCTCTATCCGTGCCAATAATTTCCTCTGACTCCACGTACCTTTATCTTCTGCAGTAACCTTTTGTGTGGCACCTTATCGAATGCCTTTTGGAAATCTAAATACACCACATCCATCGGTACACCTCTATCCACCATGCTCGTTATATCCTCAAAGAATTCCAGTAAATTAGTTAAACATGATTTCCCCTTCATGAATCCATGTTGCGTCTGCTTGATTGCACTATTCCTATCTAGATGTCCCGCTATTTCTTCCTTAATGATAGCTTCAAGCATTTTCCCCACTACAGATGTTAAATTAACCGGCCTATAGTTACCTGCCTTTTGTCTGCCCCCTTTTTTTTTAAAAAACAGAGGCGTTACATTAGCTGCTTTCCAATCCGATGGTATCTCCCCAGAGTCCAGAATTTTGGTAGATTTTAAAGAATGCATCTGCTATAACTTCCACCATCTCTTTTAATACCCTGGGATGCATTTCATCAGGACCAGGGGACTTGTCTACCTTGAGTCCCATTAGCCTGTCCAGCACTAACCCCCTAGTGATAGTGATTGTCTCAAGGTCCTCCCTTCCCACATTCCCATGACCAGCAATTTTTGGCATGGTTTTTGTGTCTTCAACTGTGAAGACCGAAGCAAAATAATTGTTTAAGGCATCAGCCATTTCCACATTTCCCCATTATTAAATCCCCCTTCTCATCTTCTAAAGGACCAACATTTACTTTAGTCACCCTCTTCCGTTTTATATATCGGTAAAAGCTTTTACTATCTGTTTTTATGTTTTGCGCAAGTTTACTTTCGTAATTTATCTTTCCTTTCTTTATTGCTTTCTTAGTCATTCTTTGCTGTCGTTTAAAATTTTCCCAATCTTCTAGTTTCCCACTAACCTCGTCCACCTTATGCGCATTGGTTTTTAATTTGATACTCTCCTTTATTTCCTTGGTTATCCAACCTGCCCCCCGCTCCTGATTATGAAAATCCACGACGAGGCCTTGGACAATGTACACCATTTTCCATACCTCTGGAGCAGAGCAAACATTGACGACGAGGTCTAACACCAGTTTCAATACGTCAGCGCATACTTCGGTCGCCTGAGGAAGAGTATGTTTGAAGACCTCAAATCTGACACCAAACTTATGGTTTACAGGGCAATAGTGATACCCGCCCTCCTATATGGCTCAGAGACGTGGACTATATACAGCAGACACCTCAAAACGGTGGCGAAGTACCACCAGCGCTGCCTTCGCAAGATCCTGCAAATTCATTGGCATGCCCGACACAAGACTCCCAAAGCAAGCGCTCTACGCGGAGCTTCGACATTGGCAAGTAAGCCCCAGGTGGGCAGAGGAAATGCTTCAAGGACACCCTCAAAGCCTCATTGATAAAGTGCAAAATCCCCGACACCTGGGAATCCCTGGCCCATGACCACCCAACGTGGAGGAAGAGCATCCAGGAGGGCGCTGAGCACCGGGTCTCATCGCCAAGAGCAAGCAGAAACCAAGCGTAGACAGCGAAAGGAGCATGTGTCTGTCCAAACTCCTCAACCACCCTTTCCTTCAACCACTATCTGTCCCACCTGTGACAGAGACTGTAGGTCCCATATTGGACTGTACAGTCACCTGAGAACTCAGAGTGGAAGCAAGTCAACCTCTACTCTGAGGGACTGCCTACGATGATGATAATATCAAGCGGCAGTTGCTCACCAATAACCTGCTCACCTAGGCACAACAACCTTCAGCTGCTTCATCACCTTCCCTCCATCACAAGGTCAGAAGTGGGGATTTCCGCTGATGACTGCACAGTGTTCAATGCCATTCGCAACTCCTCAGAAAATGAAGCGGTCCATGCCCGCATGCAGCAAGACATGGACGACATTCAGGGCTTGGGCTCATATGTGCCGAGTAACATTCGCGCCACACAAATGCTAGGCAATGACTATCTCCCACAAGAGTGTGTCTAACCACTGCCCTTTGACATGCAATGGCATTACCATCACCGAATCCTCCACCATCAATATCCTGTGGGGGGGGAGGGGTCACCATTGACCAGAAACTTATCTGGACCAGCCACACAAATACTATGGCAACAGGAGGTCAGAGGCTGGGTATTCTGCGATGAGTATCTCACCACTCGACTCCCCAAAGCCTTTCCACCATCTACAAGGCACAAGTCAGGAGTGTGATGGAATACTCTCCATTTGCCTGGATGAGTGCAGCTCCAACAACACTTAAGTAGCTCGACACCATCCAGGACAAAGCAGCCCACTTGGTGGCACCCCATACACCATCTTAAACATTCACTCCCTCCACCACTGGCATACTATGACTGCAGTGTGTACCATCTACAAGATGCATGCAGCAACTCACCAAGGCTTCTTCGGCAGCAACTTTCAAACCCGCGACCTCTACCATCTAGGAGGACCAAGGCAGCAGACGCATGGGAACACTGCCACCTCCAAGTCACACACTATCTTGACTTGGAAGTATTTCGCCATTCCTTCATCGTCGCTGGGTCAAAATCCTGGAACTCCCTCCCTAACAGCACTGTGGGAGTACTTTCACCACACGGATGGCAGTGGCTCAAGAAGGCAGCTCTCCACCACTTTCTCAAGGACAATTAAGGATGGGCAATAAATGCTGGCCTTGCCAGAGACACCCACATCCCATGAACTAATTTTTAAAAAAATGATCGCAGCAACGGGATACATTTTGGTAGGAAGAATGAGGAAAGGTAATGTAAACTAAAGGGTACAATCCTAAAGGGGGTGCATGAACAGAGACCTGGAGATCTTTGAAGGTGACAAGGCAGGTTGAGAAAGCAGTTAAAAAAAGCATACAGGACTTCATAAACAGAGGCATAGATTACAAAAGCAAGGAAGTTATGACGAACCTTTATAAGTGCTGGTTCGGCCTCAACTGGAGTATTGTGTCCAATTCTGGGCACTGCACTTTAGAAAGGATGTGAAAGCCTTAGAGAGGGTGCAGAAAAGATTTACGAGAATGATTCCAGGGATGAGGGACTTTAGTTACATGGAAAGATTAAAGAAGCTGTGGTTGTTCTCCTTAGAGCAGAGAAAGGTTCGGAGGAGATTTAAGAGGAATTCAAATCATGAGGGGTCTAGACAGAGTAGAGAGAGAGAAATGTTCCCATTGGTGGAAGGGTCAAGAACCAGAGGACACAGATTCAAGGTGATTGGCAGAAAAACCAAAGGTGACAGGAGGGAAAACCTTTTTACGCAGCAAGTGGTTAGGATCTGGAATTCACTGCCTTAAAGGGTGGTGGAGGCAGATTCAATCGTGGCTTTCAGAAGAGAATTAGATAAGTACCTGAAGGAAAAAAATTGCAGGGCTATGGGGAAAGGGTGCGGGGGGAGTGGGGCTAGCTGATGTGCTGTTGTAGAGCTGGCATGGGCTCGAAGGGCTGAATTGTCTCTTTCTGTGCTGCAACCATTCTATGATTCTATGCATAGCGAATGCTGAACATATTGGCCCAGAATTTGCTGTAAAAACAATGGCGAGCTCTCAGCATATGCCGTTATTGTGTAAAAAAAGGCAGCAATTTGTGGTGAGGAAGAGATGTGCCATGGGTTGCAAATTGTCACAAATTGCTGGACAAATTGCGCCGCTCCGATATTAGTCTCGCAAAAACCACAGCATGCTGTCAACCTCCCCATGAGTAACAAGAAATTGCTGTATTTACACTGTTCTAAAAAAAAAATTAAACTCACCACAGGAAGTTAAGGCTGCTATATCACGGCATAAGGACACCTTTAAAGGGGTAATTTGTGTTTGTAATGATCTTCCACTTTCAAACCAGGCAGCAATTAATGATAATTGTCCTGCGCACAACCAGGATGCAAGTTAAACCAAGGAAATTATGGTGTTCCTAACACAGATGAGACTGCACACAGGGAGGTTAAAGTAACAGTGACTTCAGTCTTAAGACACTCCAGAGTGAGGAACAGGCCTTAGGGGCCAGCTTATATAGAGTGCTCCCAAGGGATGTTGGGATCCCTTGGGACTTCAGGGGATGCACTCCCTGGTGGCGGAACATGGTATTGCATGCTTTACAGATATGCAACATCACTCCCCCCCCAGCTCCTCAAAGTCAAAGTGAAAACTATTTACAAGGTGAGGTGGTCGGGAGCCTTTCTTTCCCTGGTGGATCACCTCGGTACAAATGTTTGTTCTGATGTGATGGCTGTGCCCTCGCTGGGCTGGCGTATTGTTGGCTCTGCAGGGCTGCTGGGTGAGCCTGGCCTCACTGGGCTGTTGCGCGTGATGGGTTCGACTTCCTGGTCTGGGGTGGTGTCGTTAATCCTTTGGGTGTGTGTTGTGGGCTCAAAAAAGGTGGTGTCTGCTGTGGGTTGTTCAGGGCAGTCTGTGAACTGCAGCCTCGTTTGGTCCAGGTGCTTTCTGCAAATTTGTCCATTGTCTAGTTTGACTACAAACACCCTACTCCCTTCTTTAGCTATCACTGTGCCCGTGATCCACTTGGGACCATGTCCCTAGTTTAGCACATACACAGGGTCATTCAGATCAATTTCTCGTGACACAGTGGCGCGACCATCGTTTACATTTTGTTGCTGCCGCCTGCTCTCTACCTGATTATGCAGGTTGGGGTGAACCAGCGAGAGTCTGGTTTTAAGTGTCCATTTCATGAGTAGCTTGGCCGAGGGCACCCCTGTGAGTGAGTGGGATCTTGTGCGGTAGCTGAGCAGTACTCGGGACAGGCGGGTTTGGAGTGAGCCTTCTGTGACTTGTTTAAGGCTCTGTTGATGGTTTGTACTGCCCACTCTGCCTGCCCATTGGAGGCTGGTTTAAACGGGGCCGAAGTGACATGTTTGATCCCATTGCGGGTCATGAATTCTTTAAATTCGGCACTGATGAAACATAGCCTGTTGTCACTGACCAGTATGTCAGGCAGGCCGTGGGTGGCAAACATGGCCCTCAGGCTTTCAATGGTGGTGGTGGCGGTGCTTCCAGACATTATTTCACATTCAGTCCATTTTGAAAAAGCATCCATGACCACCAGGAACATTTTACCGAGAAACGGGCCCACAGTGTCGATGTGGATCCTCGACCATGGTCTGGAGGGCCAGGACCACAAACTTAGTGGTGCCTCTTTGGGCGCTTTGCTCAACTGAGCACATACACTGCATTGCCATACACAGGACTCTAAGTTAGGCCACCACACGTGGGACCTGGCTATCGCTTTCATCATTACTATACCCGGGTGTGTGCTGTGGAGATCAGAGATGAACGTCTACCGCACTTTTTTTGGTACGCGGTTGCCCCACAACAGGCAGTCTGCCTGAATGGACAGCTCGTCCTTTCACCGCTGGAATGGTTTGATTAGCTCTTGCATTTCAACGGGGATACTAGTCCAGCTCCCATGCAGTACACGTTTTTTTTTTTACTAGGAACAGCAGAGGATCTTGGCTGGTCCAAGTTCAAACGCTTCCATGACCATCAAGTAGTCTGCGGGCTGCGCTGCCATCAACAAGTTTGCAGGCTGCGCCATTTCCACACCCGTGGTCGGCAATGGTAGCCGACCGAGAGCATCCGCACAGTTCTCGGTGCCTGACCTGTGGCGGATGGTATAGTTATACGCTGATAGCGCGAGTGCCCATCCTTGTATGCGGGCTGAGGCATTAGTATTTATCCCCTTGTTTTCAGCAAACAGGGATGTGAGGGGCTTGTGATCGGTTTCCAGCTCAAATTTGAGGCCTCACAGGTATTGATGCATTTTCTTTACCCCGAAAACACACGTTAATGCCTCTTTCTCAATCATGCTGTAGGACCTCTCGGCCTTAGACAAGCTCCTGGAAGCACAGGTGACAGGTTGCAACTTCCCCGCAACTTCCCCACACCCGACACTGTACGACGACGCGTCACATGCCAACACAAGTCTTTTACACGGGTTATACAATACAAGCAGCTTGTTGGAGCATAAAATATTTCTGGCTTTCTCAAAAACAATTATTTGTTTTTTTCTCCATACCCAGTTCTCACCTTTGCACAATAACACATGTAGGGGCTCTAAAAGGGTGCTTAACCTCGGTAGAAAGTTATCAAAATAGTTGGAGTCCCAGGTGTCATATATTCAACCAGCATTGTAACCCATGTATAAACTGACAAGTTGTACACTGTGAGAACAATGACCACTAGGTGGTGAACTTTTGGGAGACACTCCTAACCTGGACCTTCAGATATAAAAGGGGAAGCTCCACCCACCTTCATCACATGCTATGGAATAAAAGATAGGTCACAGACTGACTTTCTCTCAAGCATGGGCCTCATGTGCATTTATACTGTATAGTAAGGACGTATCAATGATGACGAGAAACTGGGATTTAAACCACATGAGCATGGCCACTAGCAGAACAGACAAGAGGTACTGTGTTAAGGAATGGTTGGGACAGAGAATCAACATTGTTAAAGCAGCACGCAGATCTCCAGGCAGACAAGGGCAATTGGGCATGCCCCAACATGTAGTCGAGCCCAGAGGGGGAGTTCGACAGAGATAATGGGTGATTCATGTCATCGCAAGGGATAATGCGGCCAGTAATCGGGCCATCAACACCTGCTAATGGCGGACTTAAGAACAGTCACAGAGGCAGTCAGAGATGATCAACTGGCAAGGGGCCTTTTGTTTCCAACAACAGCTCATGTTGGAGGTGTGGAGACACACACTCAGCCGGAGTTGGCAGAGATGAGCAAGATACCTGCAGAAATTGCAGAAATGAACGCTGGGGGAAATCGCTGGAAGCTGAAGTTCAGCGAGTTCATGTGGAGCACGTATACAGTTCATACACCAAGACGCTACCGATAATGATGAAAGTGCTCCTCAATGGCATCCCAGTATCAATAGAGCTAGACACGGGGACCAGCCAGTCCCTGATGAGTATCAAACAGTTCGAAAAGTTGTGGGCGTCCAAGGCCAGGAGGCCAAAATTATCGCTAATTGACGCACAGCTACGGACTTACACAAAGGAGATCATTCCGGAGCTAGGCAGCGTCACGGTAGTCGTGACCCACAAAGGTTTGGAGAACAGGTTGCCACTCTGGATTGTCCCGGGGGATGGTCTCACACTACTAGGGAGGAGTTGGCTTGCTGTCATGAACTGGAAATGGGGCGATGTCAATGCAATTTCCTCTGTGGAGCGAGTATCATGCTCACAGGTCCTGGACCAATTTGACTCACTGTTTCAACCCAGCATTGGCTCTTTCATGGGGGCCAAGGTAGTGATTCACAAAAACCCTGACGCCAGGCCAGTACACCACAAGGCCAGAGCAGTGCCGTACGTGATGCGGGAAAAGATAGAAGGCGAATCGGACCGCCTGCTGAGGGAAGGCATCATTTCGCCAGTCGAATTCAGTGAGTGGGCGAGCCTGATTGTGCCAGTGCTCAAGGCAGATGGGTTGGTCAGGATATGCGGTGATTACAAGGCCACCATCTATCGGGTGTCACCCCAAGACCAGTACCCGCTGTGTGCGGAGGACCTCTTTGCAACGCTATCCGGTGGCAAACTTTTTTCAAAATTGGACCTGACCTCAGCTGACATGACCCAGGAGCTGGCGAGTGAGTCGAAGAAGCTGACCACCATCACGACACACAAGGGGTTGTTTGAGTACAACAGATGTCCGTTCGGGATTCGCTCCGCGGCACGATCGTCCAACGAAATATGGAAAGCCTCCTCAAGTC
Source organism: Pristiophorus japonicus (assembly GCF_044704955.1). Lineage (NCBI taxonomy): Eukaryota > Metazoa > Chordata > Chondrichthyes > Pristiophoridae > Pristiophorus > Pristiophorus japonicus. The sequence continues at coordinate 25,926,182 of NC_091984.1, read as the reverse complement.
GATTCCAGGGACGGTGGTTTTTAAAGACGACATCCATATCATGGGTTGCGATACTGAAGAACACCTCCACAACCTGGAGGAGGTGCAACGCAGACTGGATCGGGTAGGGCTGCGATTGAAAAAGGCGAAGTGCATCTTCCTAGCTCCAGAGGTAGAATTCCTGGGGATGAGGGTAGCAGCAGACGGGATCAGCCCTACTGCGTCCAAGACGGAAGTGATCCAGAGAGCACCCAGACCCCGTAACACGACGGAGCTGCATTCGTTCCTGGGGCTCATGAACTATTTTAGTAACTTCTTCCCAAATTTAGCACGCTGCTAGAGCCGCTACACATGCTCCTACGCAAAGGTCGCGAATGGGTCTGGGGGGGGACAGCCAGGAAAGGGCTTTTAATAGAGCACGCAATTTGTTATGTTCCAACAATCTGTTAACGCTATATGACCCATGTAAGGAACTTGTGTTAACGTGCGATGCGTCATCCTATGGTATCGGGTGTATGTTGCAACATGTCAATGCCAAGGGTCAGTTGCAGCCGGTAGCTTATGCCTCCAGAAGTCTGTCCCAGGCAGAAAAGGGCTACGGGATGGTAGAAAAGGAAGCGCTTGCATGTGTATATGCGGTAAAGAAAATGGACCAGTACCTGTTTGGCAGGAAATTTGAGCTGGAGACAGATCACAAACCCCTAACATCCCTTTTGGCCGACAACAAAGCCATAAATGCAAACGCATCAGCCCGCATACAGAGGTGGGCACTCACGTTAGCCGCCTATGACTATACAATTCGGCACAGATCGGGCACCGAAAACTGCGCCGATGCACTCAGCAGGCTCCCACTAGCCACCACTGAGGGGGCTACCGAGCATGCTGCTGAGATGGTCATGGCTGTTGAAGCTTTCAGAAGTGAAGGCTCACCTGTGACAGCCCGTCAGATTAAAGTCTGGACAAATAGAGACCCGCTATTGACTTTGGTCAAGAAATGTGTCCTGAATGGGGACTGGGCAGCCACTTACGGGGCATGCCCTGAGGAATTTAAACCATTTCACAGGCGCAGGGATGAACTCTCAATTCAGGCTGATTGCCTACTGTGGGGAAACCGCGTAGTCATGCCCCAGATGGGCAGAGAGGTGTTCATCAGAGAACTCCACAATGAGCACCCGGGCATTGTCATGATGAAGGCAATTGCCAGGTCACACGTTTGGTGGCCAGGGATAGACGCAGATTTGGAACTTTGTGTTCGCAGGTGCAACACGTGTGCCCAGCTGGGCAATGCACCCCCTTAGCCCCTGGACCTGGCCCGCCAAGCCTTGGTCATGCATCCATGTGGACTACGCAGGTTCTTTCATGGGAAAAATGTTTTTGGTTGTAGTTGACGCCTACTCCAAATGGATTGTGTGTGCCATTTTAAATTCAAGCACATCCTCTGCCACGGTAGAAAGTCTACGGGCAATGTTCGCCGCCCACGGTCTACCGGATATCTTGGTCAGCGACAATGGCCCGTGCTTCACAAGTACTGAATTCCAGGACTTCATGGCAGGCAATGGAATCAACCATGTCAAAACAGCACCGTTCAAGCCGGCCTCAAATGGCCAGGCAGAACGAGCAATGCAGATAATCAAACAGGGGATGCTCAGAATCCAAGGGGGTTCCCTACAAAGCCGCTCATCACGCTTCCTGTTGGCCTACAGATCCCGACCACACTCACTCACAGGGGTTCCAACCGCAGAGCTGCTAATGAAAAGGACGCTCAAAACCAGGTTATCCCTTATACACCCCACCATGAAAGAAATTGTCGAGAGCAGGTGCCAGTCACAATGTGACTACCATGACAGGAATGAGAGGACGCGATGTATTGATGTAAATGACCCTGTCTTTGTCCTCAACTACGCTGCAGGGCCCAAATGGCTCGCAGGCACCGTGATTGCAAAAGAGGGGAATAGGATTCTGGTAGTTAAACTTGCCAATGGACAAATCTACTGCAAACATGTGGATCAAACAAAAAGGAGGTTCAGCACCCCCATAGAAGAAGCAGAGGAAGAACACGATAGAGTTCACTTCACTACAGGTGACCGAACACCAGAACCAAAGGGAGGAGAGCCCAGTCACTGTGGGCAGTCCGGACAGGCCTGAGGCACTGCAAACAGCAGACACTCAGGCCAGCGCCCAATAACCGGAGCCCCAACTCAGGCGCTCTACAAGAGAGCGTAAACCACCAGAGAGACTCAACCTGTGATCCCAATAAGACTTTGGGGGGGGGGGGGGTAGGTGATGTCATATATTTAACCAGCATTGTAACCCATGTATAAACTGACAAGTTGTACAATGACCACTAGGTGGTGAACTTTTGGGACACACTCACCTGGACCTTCAGGTATAAAAGGGGAAGCTCCACCCACCATCACTTGAGTGCTATGGAATAAAGGACAGTTCACAGACTGACCACCTCACAAGCATGGGCCTCGTGTGCATTTATACTGTATAGTAAGGACGTATCACCAGAATTGACCACGGCTCCATGATGTTCTGTGGCCTGGGCGCGTTCCTGATAGCCTCTGTCTTGGCGTCTGTGGGCCGAATGCCGTTCGCCATGATCTTTCTCCTCAAAACTCCACTTCTGTTGCCATGAAGACGCATTTCGACCTCTTCAGCCACAGCCCTACGCGATCCAGTTGCCGGAGGACCTCCTCCAGGTTTTGTACATGCTCGGCAGTGTCCCGACCTGTGACCAATATGTCGTCCTGAAAGACCACCATGTGTGGTACCAACTTAGTAGGCTCTCCATATTTCTCTGGAAGATCGCTGCAGCCGACCGAATTCCAAACGGGCATCTGTTGTAGATGAACAGTCCCTTGTGCGTGTTGATGCAGGTGAGGCCCTTCGAAGACTCCTCCAGCTCCTGCGTCATGTAGGCCGAAGTCAGGTCGATCTTGGTGAACGTCTTGCTTCCTGCCAGCATTGCAAATAAGTCATCTGCCTTAGGTAGCGGGTATTGGTCCTGTAGCGAGAAACGATTAATAGTTACTTTATAATCGCCGCAAATCCTGACCATGCCATCACTTTTGAGTACTGGAACAATCGGGCTGGCCCACTCACTGAATTCCTCGCGTTGCAGCCTGTCCAGCTCGATTTCCACTCTCCCTCATCATGTGAGGTACCGCTTGCGCCTTGTGGTGAATGGGTCGTGCCTCTGGGACCAAGTGGATCCGCACCTTCGCCCTGGAAGTGTTTCCAATGCCTGGCTCAAAAAGGGAAGGAAATTTGTTAAGAACCTGGGTACATGAGGCCTCATTGACATGTGATAGTGCTCGGATGTTATCCCAGTTCCAGCGGATTTTGCCCTGCCAGCTCCTTCCAAGCAGTGTGGAGCTATCGCCCAGGAAAATCCAGAGTGGCAGTTTGTGCACCGTGCCCTCGTAGGTGACCTTGACCATGGCGCTGCCCGGGACAGTGATAAGCTCTTTGGTGTACGTTCTCAGTTTCGTGTGGATGGGGCTCAGGGCTGGTCTGAATGCCTTGTTGCACCACAGTCTCTCAAAACATCTTTTTACTCATGATGGATTGGCTAGCACCAGTGTCCAGTTCCATGGCTACGGGTAAGTCATTCAATTTTACATTTAGCATTCTAGGTGGACATTTCGTCGAAAATGTGTGCACCCCATGTACTTCGGCATCTGCCTCCTCTCTGAGGCTCAAAATTGCTTTGATCCATCATGGACTGATCTTCCTCTGCCACGTGGTGGTTAGCAGGTGTTGCAGAGCTAGCAGCTCGTTGGAGGTGCCCCATTGTTCCACAGCTCTTGCAAACATACCCTTTGAAGCAGCATGAATAGGCTGAATGGAAGCTTCCACAATGCCAAGAAGGCGTGAATTGCCTTGTATTCATCCTTTGTTGGGGACTTGGTCATCTGGGTCACCTGAGGCCTGCTGGCAGTTGAAGACTCATGGGTTCTGTCCTGTACATTTCTGCTCGCAAACGCAGCTCCAGTTAATTTATGAACATTGCTAGCACTTGTGTGCTGAGAGATTTGTTTGGTGTTATCACTGGTGGATATAAACGCCTGTGCTATCGCAATGGCCTTACTGAGGGTCGGTGTCTCTACAGTCAAAAGTTTTCGTAGGATGGTCTCGTGGCCAATGCCCAGTACAAAAAAGTCTCTGAGCAGTTGCTCCAGGTAGCCATCAAACTCACATTGTCCTGCAAGTCGCCTTAGCTCGGCAACGTAGCTTGCCACTTCCTGACCTTCAGATCGCTGGTACATGTAGAACCGATACCTCGCCATCAACGCGCTCTCCCTCGGGTTAAGATGCTCCTGAACCAGTGTCCACAGCTCCTCATACGACTTATCTGTGGGTTTCACCGGAGCCAGAAGATTCTTCATGAGGCTGTAGGTCGGTGCCCCGCAGACTGTGAGGAGGACCGCTCTCCTTTTTGCAGCGCTTCCTTCTCCGTCCAGCTCGTTGGCTACAAAGTACTGGTCTAGCCGTTCGACATAGGCTTCCCAGTCCTCACCCTCCGAGAACTTCTCCAGGATGTCCACAGTTTGCTGCATCTTTGCGTTGGATTCGTATTCTCGTCACCAGTTATTGTGTTCCAAACACAGATGAGGCTGCACACAGGGAGGTTAAAGTAACAGTGACCTCAGTCTTTAATAAGACACTCCAGAGTGAGGAACAGGCCTTAGGGGCCGGCTTATATACAGTGCTCCCATGGGATGTTGGGATCCCTTGGGACTTCAGGGGATGAGCTCCCTGGTGGCAGAACATAGGAGTGCATGCTTTACAGATACACATCAATTATAAAAGGAAGCAAATGCTTCAATGAAAAAAAAAGGCATCAGGAAATATAACTAAAACTGATAGAACTGAAAGAAAACAGAGCACAGATCGGTTAAACAGATAGACTACCGGTCCCGTAGTTCTTCAAGGTCCCAGATGCCCCACTGACCTCATTGCACAGTTTTCAATACCCACTTCCAGTAAATTGAAGCGCAAAATTAATTTGAGCTGTCGGGGGCCGCAAAATCCAACTCACGGCACTCACTGCGAGATGCCCCAATCCAGCAAATTCTGGACCATTATTTCAAACCACAAATTGATTGCCGTGCTTCCTACTGTGCAACAGTGACCACACTTGGCTGTAAATTGCTTTGGAACGTTGAGGTCGTGAAAGGCTCTATATAAATGCCAGTGCTTTCTTTCAGGTCACTGGAGGAAGAGAGGTGGAGTCATCCGTACAATTTCCTCCACCCAAATTGTGAATGAGGGGATATGGAAAAGGGCTACTGAAAAGAGAGTTTTTTTCTGTGTCTCCCACCAGATATTGAACAGACATTTTGGGTGGAATTTCAGAAGTTGAGAAACAGCCATAAGGTGAAATAAGGATGGGATTTTAAAATAATCTCCCAAAACATTTCTCTTATGAAACAAAGGTTGAAGTAGCCCACACATCATTTCACTGAAGTGGCTTTCTGTGACATTTCTATGGGCACTAACAATATCTACTCTTTGCAAGCCACACTATTTGGAAGAAACCAGGGCCTCCTTTAGTGGTACGCTTATGAACAGGCCAAGTAAAATCTGAAGGATACTTTCCTCTTGGATTGTAACGTAACCAAAGACAGCAGAGAGTACAGGACACCAATACTACTGGAACCAGCAAGAGATGGAAGAGAGGTAGCGTGCATGGGTGGCAATATTCCCATTAACGGTCTGTCAATTGATGACTCAACTAGAGTGAATCTGTGCTAAATGCAAATGAATAATCCCCTCATGTTAAGGAGTTGGATATATTTAAGCTTGATCAGTAGTCATCCATTGTTTAAGATAATCGTCAGTTGAGTGCCTTGAATATGGCTTGTGAAATTTAGAATAATCTACACTTTTGTTGTAATAAAGTTGTATTCATCATTTATATTTTGCAACCTTAACATGCAATAATGTTTTTGCATATGCAGTAAAGCATGTGTACAAGTACATCCTACTACAACTTAAAATCATACAATCATAGAATAGTACAGCACAGAAAAGGGCCTTTCAGCCCATCGAGTCTGCGCCGACTCTTTCAAAGAGCAATCCAGTTAGTCCCACTTCCCTGCTCTTGCCTCATATCCTTGCATTTTTTTTTCTCCTTCAAGTATTTATCCTATTCTTTTTTCAAGACTACTATTGAATCTATATCCACTACCACACAGGCAGTGCATTCCAAATCCTAACCACTTGTGAAAAAAGTTTTTCCTCACGTCATCTCTGGCTCTTTTGCCAATCACCTTAAATCTGTGCCCTCTGGTTATCGACCAAGCTATTGGAAACAGTTTTTCTTTATTTACTCTATCAAAACCCTGCATGATTTTAAACACCTGTATCAAATCTCCTCTTGGCCTTCTCTGCTCCAAGGAGAACAACCCCAGCTTCTCCAGTCTATCCACATAGCTATAATCCCTCATCCCTGGAACCATTCTAGTTAAATCTCTTCTGTACCCTTTCCAAAATCTTCATGTTTTTCCCTAAAATGCTGTGCTCATATTTGGACAATACTCCAGCTGGGGCCGAACTAATGTTTTATACATAACTTCCTGGCTTTTGTACTCTATGCATCTATTTATAAAGCCTAAGATCCTAAATGTTTTATTAACTGCTTTGTTAACCTGTCCTGCCACCTTCAAAGATTTGTGCACAAGCACCCCCAGGTTTCTCTGTTCTTGCACCCCCTTTAAAATTGTACCATTTAGTATGTATGATCTCTCCTAATTGTTTCTACCAAAATGTATCACCTAACACGTTTCTGTGTTGAATTTCATCTGCCACGTACCCACCCATTCCGCCAGCATGTCTATGCATTTGTCTATCTTCCTCACATTAAAGTTTTGTGTCATCTGCATATTTCGAATTTGTGCCCTGCATCTCCAAGACCAAGTCATTAATGTATATCAAAAACAGCAGTGGTCCTCGTACTGAACCTTGGGGAACGCACTGTATACCTCCCTCTGGTCAGAAAAACAGCCAATTACTACAGCTCTCTGTACTACTTCCCATTTTATCCCATGGGCTTCAGTTTTGCTAACGAGCCTAATATGTGGTACTTTATCAAACTCCTTTTGAAAGTTCATATACACATCATCAACCGCACTGCCCTCATCCACCCTCTCCGTTAATTCATCAAATAACCCTAGTCAAACACAATTTGCCTTGAACAAATCCATGCTGGCTCTCCTTTATTAGTCCATGTTTGCCCAAGTGGCTGTTAGTTTTGTCCCAGATTATTGGCCCCAAGTTTCCACATGATTTGCTCCTGATTTTTAGGAGCAACTGGTGGAGAACAGAGTATCTTAGAAATCGGAATTCTCCACATTTAAGTTTTCTGCAGTTCTAGTCAGGTAGAACAGTTTCACTTTTGAACAGAATTTTTTTTCCAAAAGGGGGCGTGTCCGGCCACTGACGCCTGATTTGAAAGTTTCCACAGTGAAAACGTACTCCAAACTAACTTAGAATGGAGAAAGTGAAGATTTTTGTAGGCTTGAAAAAACCTTGTCTACACATTAAAAAATCAGGCGCAGGTTACAAATTAGGCGTCGGGAATGAGGTGGTGGGGAGGGGAAGGGAAGTCATTAAATTCTACAATAAATCCTTAGTTATACTTATACAAATAAATCCAACCTGAATAAAAATTTATAAGCAAAGAAAAGATTAAACAAACCATGTTCCTAACTGTGTGAAAGTGCTTCAGGCAGGCCTTTCAGGCAGCGGTTTCCCGACGGGCCCGACCGATGGCAGGGGGCGGGTGGGGGAGGCAGTGAGAAGGCTGCAGGAAGCCTCAGAACTTGAGGCAGCCGTTCCCGATGGGCCTGACCGACGGCAGTGGGGGCGGGAGGCAGGGAGAAGGCTGCAGGAAGCCTCAGAACTTGAGGCAGCCGTTCCCGACGGCAGTGGGGGGGGGGGGGGGGAGGCAGTGAGGGCCCGACCGATGGCAACAGGGGGGAGGCAGGGAGAAGGCTACAGGAAGCCACAGAAGTTGAGGTAGCCGTTCCCGACGGCGGGGGGGGGGGGGGCGGGGGAGGCAGTGAGAAGGCTGCAGGAAGCCTCAGAAGTTGAGACAGCCGTTCCTGACGGACGGCTGGGGGAGAAAGCTGCAAGTAGCCTCAGTGCTGATCATGGAAGGGCAATGTGGTTTTATTAAAAAATTTTAAAAATTGAACAGCTACAAAGAACTACAAAAATGGGCGAGTGCCAATGTTTCCTTCACACTGCGCGTGCGCGAACGCTCCAACGCGCATGCGCAGCGTTGCCGGCACGAAAAAACCTAATTTAAATGGTACCCGCCCCTTCCTACTTACAAAATCGGCGTGAGTGGTAGGCTCCGTGCCAAGCAGACATCGAGCTGCAAAGCGCTCGAGAATAGCGTGTTTTTTTCAGGCGCCATTTTCGGCGTGAAAAACGGGCGCCCAGCTCGGAGGGGCGCCTGTTTTGCCGCGTGTGGAAACTTGGGGCCTAAGTTTCTAAAAGCTTCCCCACCACCAAAGTTAAATTGACTCGCCTGCAATTGAAAGGTTTATCCTTTCTTCCTCTTTTGAACAAGGGTGTTACATTTGCAATCTTTCAGTCCTTTGGCACCACTCCTGTATCCAAGGAGGATTGGAAGATTGCGGCCACCACCTCCGCAATATCTACCCGTGCTTCCCTCAACAACCTAGGATCCATTCCATTGGACTGGGTGATTAATCCACTTTAATTACCGCCAGCCTTTCTAGTACCTCCTCTTTACCTATTTTTCATATCTCCAGTATCCCAGCAACCTCCTAGTTTACCATCATAGGCAGTCCCTCGAAATTGAGGAGGACTTGCTTCCACTCTAAAAGTGAGTTCTCAGGTGACTGTATAGTCCAATACGGGAATTACAGTCTCTGTCACAGGTGGGACAGACAGTCGTGGGAGGAAAGGGTGGGTGGGGAGTCTGGTTTGCCGCATGCTCCTTCCGTTGCCTGTGCTTGTTTTCTGCATGCTCTTGGCGACAATTTGCTCAGCATCCTCTCGAATGCTCTTCCTCTACTTAGGCCAGGGACTCCCAGATGTTGGTGGGGATGTTGCACTTTATCAAGTTTACCATAGCTTTGGCAAAGTCCTCTTGCTTGGTAAACACAGATGCAAAGTATTTATTTAGTACCTCAGTCATGCCTTCTGCCTCCACCAATAGTTCTCAAATGGTCAGTAATTGATCCTGTCGCTCCTCCGTCTACCCTCTTACTGTTAATATGCCGATAGAAGACCTTTGAATTCCCTTTTATGTTAGCCACCAATCTATTCTTAACTGTCTCTTGCCCCTCTTATTTGCTTTTTCACTTCTCCTCTGAATTCTTTATATTCAGCCCGATTCGCCCTTATATTATCAAGCTGACATCTGTCATACGCCCCCTTTTTCTGCTTCAGCTTACTCTAATTCTATCATCTAGGTAGCTCTGGCTTTGGTTGCCCTCCTTTTCCCCCAACATAGCAAAAATCCAGATGTGTAACCAAGTGAAATTGTTACCTGGAGGTGAAATAATAATCCGTGCTGGTTTTTGTAATGGCACAAACTGTCGTGGCCGAGAATGCTGCATCTTTGTCTGGTGGTTAACAAACAAAATAGGTTGGCTATGCGTCTGTGGTACTTTACTGGCACGCAATGACTGCACTGGAGGAACAGAATTCCATGCAGGTTTATGCAAAGTATATTTCATCTGGCAATTTAGGTGGTTGTGCTTTGGGGGAGGAAAGAAATGAGTTTAGAAACCCAAAAATAAAATGACAGACTTCTACATCAATGATGTTAAAAAGTTAACATTTACCTTCTTTTCGTCATTAGCAAGAACACTGTTACTTTTGCTCCACTTCTGCTCTGGTGTTATTTCTGCAGAAATAAATGTAAAAGTAACATTGAACATTAATATCATGAAATGAAAAGATAAAAATACCTATGTACAAATTAAAATTATAGATGGCAATTTCTACATTTTGCAGAAAAGTGGAAGTAAAGCAAATTTGAACTCCAAGTAGCCCATCAGAATAAATAACTAGTTATGCAGTTACTAGAATTGTTTAGAAATGTATTTGGCCAAAACAATGGCTGAAGTGTACAGCCTCTCTTTTGCCATATAGACTACGAGGATACTTGGTGTGAACTGTGATGAATTAGTTTCTCAGTTGGGGCTGTAACAAGAGCAACCAACGAGGGTTCCTGTTTCTGATTGCTACACAGAAGTGTGCCTGAGTGCCGCCAGGTTACGTAACTGGTGGCAGCTTAAATCGGTCGAGGCTAACATGTCATAATGGCCAATTGGACAAAGCACTGGAGAAATGTTCAGTGCCCATCGAACTGTAACCCAACGTGGGAGTCAATGCCTTCAGGAGAGGAGAAACAGAGGGGAGGAAATTAGTGATTTAAAAAAAAAAATGCATTTGATAACTAGGTTTCATTTACTGGTGATGTGATGGGGAGAAAGTATAGAGATTTTTATTTTCTGTTTCCACCTTACAGCTGCCGAAAAGTACATTTGTAAGTAAAATAGCATGGTGCACCAGCTCTAACATATTGTGCCATTGAACATACAAGAGAATGGGCCCGTTATTGCAACATTATGGATTAATTATCTCAATTGGATGGTCCTCAGAAAACAAACTGAGCTGGAGTCCAACTGCTTTCCTACATAGATGGAGGGGGAGTGGCTTCACACTTCCCATTCATGCCTGCTCCTGGATTTCTTAATACAATAAAAATACATGGATAAAAGTACAGAAAAAGTGACGTGAAAAAACACTGGTCATAAAATTTAATATTTAAGGAATACCACCTCACTATGCTAATAAAATGAAAACAATGGAAACCATATATAAAAGTTACTTCAGCTATTTTCAATACCTTCATTTGAGACTGAAATACTGTTCTGAGTAGACTAATATGAACCTAACGAGTTCACACATCACACTTCGCAAGTTTTAACTCCTACCACAAATTACCATCGATGGCATCCCTGCTTAAAAAAAATGACGACATTCAATACACCTAATAAAATTATTTGACTTGGTCCTAAATACAATGTGCAAATCATTAATGTAGATAGGCAGTTTCAAAACACATTTAGAGAAAGTTTTCCAATTTCAACTACAACATTGTTAGGGTACAGAGGACTGCCCTCTGAACTCTAGAAACAACAAATAACTAGCTATCTAAAACATTCGATGATAAATTGCACACTTGCTGCAAAACACATTATTTGACAATGGATAAACATTAACATTAGAAGCAACTATGAGCTTGGAGCAAAGTCAACCAAACATCAGCTACAACTGGAGATATCTACAACTGTGCATTAATTTACATATGTGCATTACTCTGTGGCTCAGTGGTAGCACTCTCACTTCAGAGTCAGAAGGTTGAGAGTTCAAATCCCACTCCAGAGACATAATCTAGGCTGACACGTTCCATACTGAGGGAGTACTGTACCGTCAGAGGAGCTGTCTTTTGGATCAGATGTTAAACTGAGGCCATGTCTGCCCTCAGGTGGATGTTCTCGCGGCACTGTTGACAAAAGAGCGGGGGAGTTCTCCCGGTGTCCTGGCCAATGTTTATCTCTTAACCAACACCTAAAACAGATGATATGGTCATTCATTTGTGGGAGCTTGCTGTGCTCAAATTGGCTGTTGAATTTCCTGCATTACAGCAGTGACTACACTTCTTCATCTTTTACTGGTTGTAAAGCTCGGAAACATTATGAAAAGTGCTTATATAACCACTAACGCCCGGGGGATGGAATTCGCCCATTGTTGGGCAGTATCGATGTAAATGGAAAGTCTAAAGCGGGCCTTAGCTCCAATGGGTGTGCATAATCGTTTGGCCATCCGTGGTTGTTGCGCCACGTGAGTAATGTATAAACCATTGGTGATTTAAAGTAATTTAGCAACATTTCAGTATAATATGATTGATGAAATGTTATGTAATTAATGATGGGATCATGAAATATCATTGTAATGCTATGCAGACTCTACTATCAGGATGTTAATTATATGTGATGTCTGTCAGTGATATTTATTACAGTAGTGTTGCTCCTCGTACATATGCCTGAATAGCGCAAGTATTCTCATGTCACCCTGGCCTACCCTTCTCTTCTACTAAGAGAGGCCCCAAGAGCTTCACCACTCTTTGTACAGGTCATGGTGACCACAGAGACCAACGAGGAGGAGGATGATGAGCCTCAAGCAGGTTGCTCCAATGTTCCTGTGGCCACGTCTTCAACTGAGGAAACAGCGGGGCACCGAGTGGTCCAATGCCTACGCCGACCTCGCGGAGGTTGGTTCAGCGAGGTCGGATTGCTCAATGACAGGCAGATGTCAACCTGGACATGGTTGAACTGTCAAGAACGAGAGTCGACATTGGTCGAGAGCTCCTCCAGGCAATGGGTGGATTGACCGGTCACATTGCCGCACTGACTGCGCATACAAGGACATGGCACAGATGGTTGCGGCAATGCGGAGAATGGCCAATTCTGTCGATGCCATGCGACAGGCGGTGATCTTGGGATACGGCACTGCATCCCAAGGTGCCGTACCGCCCATGTCAACAGATGCGAGTCAGGAGGAAGCAGTTGCTTCTGACTCGGAAGACGTTTATTTGGAAACGTCTTCTCCAGCTTCACCAGAGATTGTGACTGCCACCATCAGCCCCCACACAGCAGCAGCACTCGAGGTGCCCAGCTGCAAGGTGACTTGGTGTGCAGGGGGGGGGGGGGGGGGGAAGGGAAACGACTACACATTATTCTTGTTTTTGTGTTGTTCGCTGTTGAGGTTGTTGTTATTGTTGTTATAGATTTGTTGACTGTTGGGGGGGGTGGGGGGTTGCTTGTGTCAGGTTATATTATAATTGTTTTTGAAAAATTGTTGTTAAATATTAATTTAAAAAATTCTCTTTGGATGGGGGTGGGGGAAGATGCATGTTTTTTTTAAAAACTTTTTTGCTTGCAGTCAGAATCAGGTGAAGTCATAATGGGGGAAGAAAGAAATGGCAGACCAATTGAACAAATACTTTGGTTCTGTCTTCACTAAGGAGGACACAAATAACCTTACGGAAATACTTGGGGACTGAGGGTCTAGTGAGGAGGAGGAACTGAAGGATATCCTTATAAAACAGGAAATTGTGTTATGGAAATTAATGGGATTGAAGGCCGATAAATCCCCAGGGCCTGCTAGTCTGCATCCCAGAGTACTTAAGGAAGTGGCCCTAGAAATAGTGCATTGGTGATCATTTTCCAACAGTCGATCGACTCTGGATCAGTTCCTATGGACTGGAGGGTAGCTAATGTAACATCACTTTTTTAAAAAAGGAGGGAGAGAGAAAACAAGGAATTATAGACCAGTTAGCCGGACATCGGTAGTGGGGAAAATGTTGGAATCAATTATTAAAGATGTAATAACAGCGCATTTGGAAAGCAGCGACAGGATCGGTCCAAGTCAGCATGGATTTATGAAAGGGAAATCATGCTCGACAAATCTTCTAGAATTTTTGTGAGGATGTAATTAGTAGAATGGACAAGGGAGAACCAGTGAATGTGGTGTATTTGGACTTTCAAAAGGTCCCACACAAGAGATTAGTGTGCAAAATTGGGGGTAATGTATTGATGTGGATAGAGAACTGGTTGGCAGACAGGAAGCAAAGAGTCCTTTTCAGAATGGCAGGCAGTGACTAGTGGGGTACCGCAAGGTTCAGTGGGGACCCCAGCTATTTACAATATACATTAATGATTTAGACGAAAGAATTGAATGTAATATCTCCAAGTTTGCAGATGACACTAAGCTGGGTGACAGTGTGAGCTGTGAGGAGGATGCCAAAAGGCTGCAGGGTGAGTTGGACAGGTTAGGTAAGTGGGTAAATGTATGGCAGATGCAGTATAATGTGGATAAGTGTGAGGTTATCAATTTTGTGGCAAAAACAGGAAGGCAGATTATCTGAATGGTGACAGGTTAGGAAAAGGGGAGGTGCAACGAGACCAGGGTGTCATGGTGCATCAGTCATTGAAAATTGGCATGCAGGTACAGCCAGCAGTGAAGGCGGCAAATGGCATGCAGGCCTTCATAACAAGAGGATTTGAGAAAAGGAGTAGGGAGGTTTTACTACAGTTGTACAGGGCCTTGGTGAGGCCACACCTTGAATATTGTGTACAGTTTTGGTCTCCTACTCTGAGGAAGGACATTCTTGCTATTGAGGGAGTGCAGCGAAAGTTCACCAGACTGATTCCTGGGATGGCAGGACTGACATATGAAGAAAGACTGGATCGACTAGGCTTATATTCACTGGAATTTAGGAGAATGAGAGGGGATCTCATTAAAAACATAAAATTCTGACGGGATTGGACAGGTTAGATGCAGGAAGAATGTTCCCGATGTTGGGGAAGTCCAGAACCAGGGGTAAACCATTTAGGACAGAGATGAGGAGAAACTTCTTCACTCAGAGAATTGTGAACCTGTGGAATTCTCTACCACAGAAAGTTGTTGAGGCCAGTTTGTTAGATATATTCAAAAGGGAGTTAGATGTGGCGCTTATGGCTAAAGGGATCAAGGGGTATGGAGAGAAAGCAGGAATGAGGTACTAAAATTGCATGATCAGCCATGATCTTATTGAATGGTGGTGCAGGCTCAATGGCCTACTCCTGCACCTATTTTCTATGTTTTTATGTTTCTCCTAAGGCACAAATCCAGATATGATCACTTATCCCTGTAAATGTGTTGAGTGTAAGGTCTCCTCCTCCTCAGCAGTCTGCCACCTCTTTGATTGGGCACATAATGCTCTTCAATATACCTTCTCCCATTTCTATTCTGCAGCATGTGAGTAGTCATTAATACTGGCTGAGAAATTACAGGCCACATTATTATAAATGCCCTAATAGGTGTTCAAAATTATTAAATTGTCCTCTTATAAACTCAAAATTCACCACAATGTGATTAGATGGTTGGCAACATTTTAAAACGACCTTAAAATCACTCACAAATTACTTCAATGCTCCCATCAACTTGAAGCAGCCTTTTATTAAAAGTCCTCTGATTTACAAAATGGCGTCCATACCATTGGGTTGTCAGGTGAGTGCAGCTTTTCTTGAGCGTCTTTTTGGACGGTATATGGGCGGGATGCCGAAAGTAGCGCTCGCGTGCTTGGCGATAATCTGTGTGGTATTTGGGCGTTAGTTTCCATTATAAAACAGTCTTCTGGCGGTGCACAAGTGATGACATCAGATTTTATTAAAAAAATATGGGCGGCGGTTCAGATAATTCCCACCGATAATTGTATGCTAAAAGTTACTCCGCCGATAAATGGGCGATAATTCCCATTTATAATCAAATATGGGTGGTAAACTCAATCTCAGCAGTTAAATGGGCGGATATATGCCGAAAGTCTAGCCCATTAAGGGGTAGTTTAGCAGCATTTAAAAAGAATTTACCAGGTTCTTACCACTTTGCCAATTCTTTCAGCAGCTTCCCGTCACTCGGCCTTCTCGTCAGGCAAATATGTTGGGTTCTCAGTGACTCTCCTTTGCTTTGACTAGTTGACAGCTGCAGCAATGGTATAAAAGCTACAATTTTACAGCTCTTGACTTTCCAATCTCAGGATTTGGAAGACACTTTTGAGCTGCATGCAGGTTGAAAGTGTTTGCAGTGAACTCTCTATCCACTCACCTCCTTGGAGCAACATGTCTCACCGTTGCCGGATCACTTCTGTCATCTCAACTTCAGTTGCCCTCTATCCCAGCAGCATCAGTGTCCTTGAGAAAATCTCATCTTGGGCCTCAGAATCCCACCACAATGATCCCCAACATCACTAAAAATACCAGCATCATCAAACTTCTCCGCAATCACCTGATGCTGCACAGGACACCAGCACTCAACCACATTGCTGCCTAGGATGCCACGGATGGCCTCACCATGGCCACATTTACTTCACTTGACGCTGTACACTCTGGATGCCACATGATGCACCAGGTTGGTACCACCCCACACCAGCAGCACAAGGCATCCCTGCAATGACTAAGCCATTCCTTTCACACACATCACCATTGTGGGGGGTACCCTTATGTCTCACCAGTTACTTCAATTCACTAAGCCACTTCCAAAAAAGTTCACACATGTCCAAGAACGCAAAATGTTCAAAATAAAGATTTCAATGTCTGACACATTTGCAGAAACTCTGCATGAACATTGGCTAAAACACTCAAGTGTTACCCTTGTGTGTTGTTAGTTGGTATGATTGGACAAGGATAAGGGCGAGATGTGGCTCGTGAGATGCGGATGTGATAATGTAGATAGGGAGGGATGGGTGGAGGTGCAAGGTAAGTTGGTGTGAGTAAGGATGTGCTGGAGTAGGGTAGGGAAGAGTGATGGGGATGTGATGATTGGCACAGCAGGATGAGGTCGAGTGTGACTTTGCAGTAACATTTTGTGATCTACTGAGATCATTGAAAGGTTTGCACCACTGCAGCCAGCTCCTCCCGACGACATCCCTGCTCGTGCCCTCCTGTGCAATGTGCAACCAGGCTGTGCTGGTTTCCTGGAGGGATCTCTTCGCCCATTGGTCGGGAAGTAAACCTCCCTGCGTGCTGTGACTCCCTCCATAAGCATCTGGGGGGAGTCATGGGAGAGCTGGAGTGCAGCCATGCACCTCTGTGTTGTGCTTTCAGCACCTCAATACTGTAGAACACTGACAGCACAACTGTCAAAATCAATCATGGTTTCGTTAAGGAAACCGGCTGATGATGCATCAAATTACTTCATCAGACCCTCTTCCTTTTAATTGGCCAGGAACCTCGCAGGGCAGGCTTAACAAGCATTAGAAGATTCTTCATACAGTGCGGGCTGGAGCAAGGAGTGGCTTCGCCACCCACCCCGGCTGGCGAGATTGCAGCCTGCGTGTCTCAGTGAGGATTATTCAATCGGATTGGTTGAAGAACCTCGCCGTTTCTCGACCTGCTCACAGACCCCACAGATCCCCTGTAGGAGGCACCGGATTAGAGCAAGCCTCCCAGCCTCTGCTCTAAAACCCACAAAAACATTGCAGGCCGCCATCAGAGAGGTGAACGGCGAACTGCTGACTACAAAATCCGGGGCAGTTTCATGGATGATTTAAAGCCAGCTCAATTGCTATCACTACCTTCATTTGAGGATCCTTCAAATAATTGGAACTCAATACTTTAGAAACATGCAGGCTTCTCCAGAACCTGAAGAGGTACCTTTAACTGATGGACTGTTAATTCCAAGCATCAGTTGTGATCTACTATCATATGATTGTGCACCAAATTAGACAGTGTTCCAGTGAAGTTGGATTCATTACTGGGTTGTTAAGAATACTTGGTGGGAGGTAGTCAACCACAGAATATCCTATAGTATGGGATCAGTGTTATGCTGCTGTGATACAGGGGTCTAGACTCTCAAGCAAATCACAAAAGCACCACTAATGCTGCTAGTGCCAACCCTGGTCTTGGAGTCATAGGAATAACTCAATTAGTTGTTTTGCTGCATCTGCAGCCATCCCAAAGTCTTCACTTGTACTACATAAAGCTCTTTCCCCAAGAGCATCTTAGTCTACAGGAGCCTAGAAAGATGGCGAACAACAGAGAGTAGACAATGGTAATGAAATAGATGTAATTTATCTATATTTTCAAAAGGCCTTTGATAAAGGTAACCCAGAATAGACTGATGAACAAGGTCAGAAATGCAGAGTCAGGGTGTAGGTAGCAGAATGGATAGCTAGCAGGCTTCAAGATAGAAAGCAGGGAGTAGGAGTAAAGGATAGCTGTTCACAGTGGCAGAAGGAGTGTAGTGTGTCCCACAAGGATCAGAGCTGGGACCACTATTGTTCACAATTTATATTAATGATTTAGACATTGGAATCAAAAACCCAACACCAATTTCTTTTTTTTTGGGGGGGGGGGGGGGAAAGAGAGAGAGACAGAGAGAGAGAGAGACAGAGAGAGAGAGAGACAGAGAGACAGAAGAGACAGAGAGACAGAAGAGACAGAGAGAGACAGAGAGACAGAGAGAGACAGAGAGACAGAGAGACAGAGAGACAGAGAGCGAGCGACACACAGAGAAAGATAGAGAGAACTTATTACTTGGAGGGTGAGAGTCTCAGTGGGATAGAGGAACAAAGGGATCTCCAGAGTATAAATACATAAATCACAAAGTTGTGACACAGGTTAGCAAGGGCATAAAATCTAGGGGTTATTTCTAGAGGTATAGAATTGAAAAGTAGGGAAGTTATGCTAAACCTGTATCGAACCTTGGTTAGTCCACACGGAGGAGTACTGCGTACAGTTCTGGTCGACATATATAAAAAAAAAGGATATCGAGGCATTGGCGAGGGTGCAGAGCAGAGTTACAATGATGATACCAGAAATACGAGGGCGTACACATCAGGAAAGGATGAACAGGCTGGGTCTCTCTTCTGTTGTAAAAAAGGCTGAGGGTGACCCAAGAGGTCTTTAAAATTATGAAAGGTTTTGATAGAGCAGATACAGAAAGAATGTTTCCACTTGTGGGGAAGAGCATAACTAAAGGCCATCAATACAAGATAGTCACCAAGAAATCTAATTGGATAAAGAAGTTTCTTCTGAATTCCCAAAGAGTGGTGAGAATGTGGAACCACAGGGACTGGTTGAAGCGAATAGTATCGATGCATTTAAGGGGAGGCTGGACAAGCATATGAGGAAGAAGGTAATAGAGGATTATGTTGATGGATTTAGATGAAAGACACGAAGAGGCTCGAGTAGAACATAAACGCCAACATGGACTGGTTGGGCTGAATGGCCTGTTTCTCTGCCATATATCCCATGTAATCCTATGTAACTGGCTGATGTTGATGATTTGCCTTTTTTCCAATTTCTTTGGAGCCATTTGCAGTGTCTTCCGCACAATTTACAGCAACAACCCCAGAACAATAGAAAATTGGTTAAGTGTTTTGACCAATTAAATGGAACATAAAATGATACTGAGATAAATTTGGACATTTATTAGTTTCAAGCTGTATTGGATGGCAATAATTGTAATTGTTCTTGTCAAATAAATGTTCCACAATATAATTTAAAAATTACTTGGAACCCCAAGATTTTTTTTTTTTTTAAGATCATTCAATAATGTTCAAAATTAGAGTGCTCTAATCTTATGTTGGTACCGTTCATGTTTCCGTAGAGGGTACCAACATATTTTTGATCCCGTTTTCTTATTAATTGAACTACCTCCCACTTAAGTGGCTAAAAGGATATTCAGTACTTTTGGGTACAGACTGGGGGTAGGGGAGGTGGGGGGGGAAGAAGACGACATTGGAACCGGTTCTGGGGGAGGCGAGACTGGTACAAACTGAACGGTCTGCACCTGGGCAGGAACGGAACTGATGTCCTAGGCCGAGTGTGTTTTCTAGTGCTGTTGGGGAGGGTTTAAACTAATATGGCAGGGGGATGGGAATCTATGCAGGGAGGCAGAGGGAAATAAAAAGGGGGCAGAAGCAAAAAGGTAGAAAGGAGAAAAGTTCGAGTGGAGGGCAGAGAAATCAAGGGCAAAAATCAAAAAGGGCTAGATGACAACATAATTCTAAAAGGACAGAATGCTAAAAAAAAAACAAGCCTGAAGGCTCTGAGTCTCAATGAAAGGAGTATTCATAATAAGGTGGATGAATTAACTGCGCAGATAGCTGTTAACAGATATGATGTAATTGGGATTACGGAGAAATGGCTCCAGGGTAACCAAGGCTGGGAATTCAACATCCAGGGATATTCAATGTTCAGGAAGGATGGACAGAAAGGAAAAGGAGGTGGGGTAGCGTTACTGGTTAAAGAGGAGATTAACGCAATAGTAAGGAAGAACATTAGCTTGGATGATGTGGAATCTATATGGGTAGAGCTGCAGAACACCAAAGGGCAGAAAATGCTAGTGGGAGTAGTGTACAGACCACCAAACAGTAGTAGCGAGGTTGGAGATGGCATCAAACAGGAAATTAGGGATGCGTGCAATAAAGGTACAATAGTTATCATGGGTGAGTTTAATCTACATATAGATTGGGCTAACCAAACTTGTAGCAATACTGTGGAGGAGGATTTCCTAGAGTGTATAAGGGATGGTTTGCCAGACCAATATGTCAAGGAACCAACAAGAGAGCAGGCCATCCTAGACTGGGTCTTGTGTAATGAGAGGGGATTAATTAGCAATCTTGTCGTGCAGGGCCCCTTGGGGAAAGAGTGACCATAATATGGTAGAATTCTTCATTCAGATGGAGAGTGACACAGTTAATTCAGAGACTAGGGTCCTGAACTTAAAGAAAGGTAACTTTGATGGTATGAGACGTGAATTGGCTAGGATAGACTGGCGAATAATACTTAAAGGGTTGACGGTAGATAGCAATGGCAGACATTTAAAGATCACATGGATGAACTACAACAATTGTACATCCCTGTCGGACGTAAAAATAAAACAGGGAAGGTGGCTCAACTGTGGCTAACAAGGGAAATTAGGGATAGTGTTAAATCCAAGGAAGAGGCATATAAATTGGCCAGAAAAAGCAGAACTGAGGACTGGGAGAAATTTAGAATTCAGCAGAGGAGGACTAAAGGTTTAATTAGGAGGGGGAAAATAGAGAATGAGTGTAAGCTTGCAGGGAATATAAAAACTGACTGCAAAAGCTTCTATAGATATGCGAAAAGAAAAAGATTAGTGAAGACTAATGTAGGTCCCTTGCAGTCAGAATGAGCTGAATTCATAATGGGGAACAAGGAAATGGCAGACCAATTGAACAAATACTTTGGTTCTGTCTTCACTAAGGAAGACACAAATAACCTCCCGAAAATACTAGGGAACAGAGGGTTTAGCGAGAAGGAGGAGCTGAGAGAAATCCTTATTAGTCAGGAAATGGTGTTCGGGAAATTGATGGGATTCAAGGCTGATAAATTCCCAGGGCCTGATAATCTGCATCACAGAGTACTTAAGGAAGTGGCCCTAGAAATAGTTGATGCATTGGTGGTCATTTTCCAACATTCCATGGATTCTGGATCAGTTCCTGTGGATTGGAGGGTAGCTAATGTAACTCCACTTTTAAAAAAAGGAGGAAGAGAGAAAACAGGGATGAGAGACCGGTTAGCCTGACATCGGTAGTGGGGAAAATGCTGGAATCAATTATTAAAGACGTAATAGCAGCGCATTTGGAAATCAGTGACAGGATCAGTCCAAGTCAGCATGGATTTATGAAAGGGAAGTCATGTTTGACAAATCTTCTAGAATTTTTTGAGCATGTAACTAGTAGAGTGATAAGGGAGAACCAGTGGATGTGGTGTATTTGGACTTTCAAAAAGCTTTTGACAATGTCTCACACAAGAGATTAGTGTGCAAAGGGGTAATGTATTGATGTGAATAGAGAACTGGTTGGCAGACAAGAAGCAAGGAGTGGGAATAAACACGTCCTTTTCAGAATGACAGGCAGTGACTAGTGGTGTACTGCAAGGTTCAGTGCTGCGACCCCAGCTATTTACAATATACATTAATGATTTAGACGAAGGAATTAAATGTAATATCTCCAAGTTTACAGAGGACACTAAGCTGGGTGGCAGTGAGAGCTGTGAGGAGGATGCTAAGAAGCTGCAGGGTGGCTGCAGGTTAGGTGAGTGGGAAAACGCTTTGTAGATGCAGTATAATGGTGGGAAAATCAGGAAGGCAGATTATCTGAATGGTGACAGATTAATAAATGGGGAGGTGCAACGAGACCTGGGTGTCATGGTACATCAGTCATTGAAAGTCGGCATGCAGGTACAGCAGGCAGTTAAGAAAGCAAATGGCATGTAGGCCTTCATAACAAGAGGATTTGAGTATAGGAGCAGGGAGGTCTTACTGCAGTGGCACAGGGCCTTGGTGAGACCACAGCTTGAGTATTGTGTGCAGTTTTGGTCTCCTAATCTGAGGAAGGACATTCTTGCTATTGAGGGAGTGCAGCGAAGGTTCACCAGACTGATTCTTGGGATAGCAGGACCGACATATGAAGAAAGACTGGATCGTCTAGGCTTATACTCACTGGAATTTAGAAGAATTGTGGGGGGGGGGGGGGAGATCTCATAGAAGCATATAAAATTCTGACAGGATTGGACAAGTTAGATGCAGGAAGAATGTTCCCGATGTTGGGGAAGTCCAGAACCAGGGGTTACAGTCTAAGGATAAGGGGTAAGTCATATAGGACCGAGATGAGGAGAAACTTTTTCACCCAGAGAATTGTGAATCTGTGGAATTCTCTACCACAGAAAGTTGTTGAGTTCAGTTTGTTGGATATATTCAAAAAGGGAGTTAGATGCGGCCCTTACGACTAAAGGGATCAGGAGGTATGGAGAGAAGGCAGGAGTGGGGCACTGAAGTTGTATGATCAGCCATGATCATATTGAATGGTGGTGCAGGCTCGAAGAGCCGAATGACCAGCTCCTACAACTATTTTCTATGTTTCTATACCAACTCTGGGTGCCTGGAATATGAAAAGCAATACATTTAATTTAAATTTAAAAATAAACTTGAAATATACCTGAAGGTATGTTTCCACAATATCTGATTTCTCTTTGGAATGTCTTTAGAATCCCAGGAAGTACTAGTCGAAAGAGAGAGAATCAAATAGAGTGGTGAGTTTTGAGGGGGAGGGGAGGTAATTGTGTAATCTGTAGAGTCTCAACAAGGTTATTTGTACATACTAGTCTTGGATATTGCTAAGTTTCTTGTGGACTGCTGTATTGTTGTCCATCATCAATTTAATAAAAACACAATGAACAGATCAACGTAGAAAATGGAAGTTAATAGATTTGTTTTCATTCCTTGAATAAACAGCAATTACTCATGCCACTCTGGATGTCAACAGGAGAGGTGTTTGATATGGCTAAGGTTGTGATGTTACGTTACTGCCTCATGTGATCATCCTGTTGTGCGTCAGATAAAGGATATGCCTATTGGGCATCAATACTTTTCCCAAAAGAAGCAAACAAATATGAAAAATATTTAGACATCATCCTAATCACTATACACAAAAAAATAAGGTCTTCTACAAAATTACAAAATGCAATCAACTGGCTAGGAGTACAGTATGCACTGGATGTTTTAACCTGAAGAGTGAAGAGAAAGTTATGAAGGTGACATTCTGCTCCTCAGTCAAGTTTTAGCTAGAGGGGATGGTAATAGTTTGACGACATCAACAACAAATCTATACTTCATTGAGAAATAGGACTCTAGGTGTATTTTGTGATACAGGGAGGTATTTAAAAACAAAATTTTCCCTACGTACCAACTGTGGTTGATCTACTTGCACTATTGCTACTCAAGTAGACAACTTGGAGGTATGCAACAACGGCCTGGCAACATTTTACCCTTTTGAGAGATCTAAATTCAATTTGGTGGCACCACACAATGATACAAGATTAGGCAACTCAGTTGGTGCAACCATTATTTAATTCCATGGTATTGTATATTAAACTACTGCCCCAAGTTCCCTGTGCATGTACCTCACAATATTGTGGTCATCTATCCAGATTCTTTCTGGATGTGATACTTTGCAAAATAGGGAAGCAAGCTACAGTATTCCAAACACAGTCATTTACATGCCTAAACAGTTGTGGATGAGTCATGCTCAGTGAAAATGAGCAGCCATTCTGCAAGGGATGCAGTGTTCACAAGGCTGAGACACTGATGGAGCTAGGATCCAACATCCACTCAGTAAGTTTGTTTCAAGACCATGTCTTTAAGGCAACAGGTAACTCAACCTGTTTGTAAGGAAGAGTACTCAAGATATATAAAGCCCTGACAGAGTTACAATTGTGGCAAGACTCTCCCCAGTTATTTGCAGCCAGGCGGGACAAGTTTTAATTGGAATCTCTCTCCAATTGAGGAAGCAAAATCTATTACATTTGTTTACTATTTGCTGGTTTCATTTATTTCTATTGTAGATTGGTACTTGGGAAGTGCATTTGAATTAAAATTAATTTTAAGTACATGTGGTACCTGTTCGTCCAGTTGGTGGCAGTGATTGGTATCAAGGCATCATTAAGACACAATTGCTGCTATTCTGCTACATTTAGTGACACTACCATTCCAGCCAGAATGGAGATGATTGCATGTGATTGATGGGGACTTACCCAGAGACCAGACCGGAGCTACCCAGGCATTTCTTCCCTGTCCTCGTGCCTCCTTTCATTCTTTCTCTCTCGGGCACACTGCCCCCCCCACCCCGCACCAAATCCCTTCACCACTCCTTGACTTTGCTACTCCCATCCCAGGCTCAATTCCCTCTTGGATAAGGCCACAGCTTCCCCCTGTGCCTCTCTTGGCATCCTCCGAAGGGCCCACTGAGGCACTCGTCACTGCCTCCTTACAAGCAGCAATTCCAAGTGCCCCATTCTACTCTTTCACCGATCTTCCTGCCCTGTATGCTCGCTGGAGGCAAATCTTAAACTTCTTTTCTGTCCCATTCACCCCTCCCAGTGCTCACCCTGTGGACTACCAGTGGATCAGCTAGTACCTCCCCGCTCCGCTCCACATCTTTCTCCACAATGTGCGTTGTGAATAAGGACCTTACCAACTATTAGCTTTTTGAGGATGATTTCATCGACGTCATGACCTTGATGGCATCTTGGCTGGTGGGTGATGATACCTTCCCTTAAATGAAGTCTACCCACCTGACTATACCCACCACTGCAGGTGATGCACTGCAGCAACTCGCCAAGGTTTCTTCAACAACAACAACTTCTCATCCTTTGTGATTTCAACCTACATCTCAAATCATCATGGCTTCTCTCCACAGAGTTCCCCGTCCTCCTATCCTGCCTTAATCTTTCCCTCCATATAAACCCACCTACTCATATTCATGGCCTCCACCTCGCGATGCCTTCACTGCCTCGGATTCATCACCCTGCTTGCCCAACATCTGTATTGGACAATCAGAGACTTTCTTCAATTAAATATTGGGAAGACTGAAACCATCGTCTTTGGGCCCTGCCACAAACGTTGCTTAGCCACCAACTCCATCCCTCTCCCTGGCTACTGTCTAAGGTTGAACCAGACTGTTCGCAACTTTGCCGTTCTATTTGACCCCGAGCTGAGCTTCCGACCCTTTATCCACCCTGTTATGTTCATAACAAAGTAATGTAACTGAGTACTGTAGACGTGAGTAAGTAAGTGTGACCTTAGTTCCTTTATTCTAACTCCAGAGTGCTGGTACAACATGGGAGGCCTGCTTATATACAGTGCTCCCAAGGGATGTTGGGATCCCTTGGGACTCCCTCAGGTACGCCCTCTGGTGGCGCTATAATACTGGTTACATAGAGTTGCATACATAACTCACTCCATCACCAAGACCACTGACTTCCATATCTGTAATATCCCGTCTCCACCCCGGCCTCATCAACTCATCTGTTGCTGAAACCTTTATCATGCCTTTGTTACCTCGCGACTTGACTATCCCAATGCTCTCCTTGCTGGTCTCCCAACTTGCACCTTCTGTAAACTTTGAACTCATCCAAAACTCTGCTTCCCGTCTCCTAAGTCGCACCAAGTCCTGTTCATGCATCATTTCTATGCTAACTGACATTGGCTCCTGGTCTGGCAATACCTCAATTTTAAAATTTTCATGCTTGTTTTCACATCCCTCCATCTCTCTAACCTCCTCCAGCCCTACAACCTTCAGGAGATATCTGCACTCCTCCAATTCTGGCCTCTTGTGCATCCCAAATTTCTTCACTCTGCCATTGGCAGCCGCGCCTTCAGTTTCCTCAGACCCAAGCTCTGTAACTTACTCCCTAAAGCTCTCCGTGCCTCTACCTGTTTTAAAACGCTCTTTAAAACCTGCCTCTTTGACCACATTGCCTTATGTGGCTCGGTGTCAAATTTGTTATGTTAATTAGACCTGTGAAGCACCTTGGGATGTTTCACTATGTTAAAAGTGCTATATAAATGCACATTGCTGCTGTAAGCGACTGCGTTTATGTACATCATTTGTATTATGTAACTATCCTCCACTCACTGCATTTTTCTGGAAAAATCATCCTGTTTTTCATCAGAAATCATCAGAAGTTGCTGCAGTCAGGAGTTATATTTTTAAATAGACTTTGTTTGCTTTGCTGTTTGCTGAGTAAATAAATTGTTTGCTTTAAATTAAATAGACTGTTTGCTGCGAGTCCTGTCCCACCTCCACACAGTGGTGTCAATGGAGACTCTGTTCATCATCCTGTCTCACTGGATTCCTAGAAATTTCAGTTACTGAAATTTGTGATGTCCAAAGAGTCTAAACAGAATTCATACATATTTTACAATAACATTTATCCACTGAATTATCTTGCGTCTTTTTTGCTTTCATTAATTAAAGGATTTTAATTGAAAGCCTCAACCTCCTCCAGAATCATATTCTTAGACATGATATTTTTGGCTAGAATGCAACAGTGAGCTAAATTTGGATTGTGTACTGTGTTTACCTTCTTAGGATGTACCAATACCAGTCAGCTATACTAATAGAATATTTTCCTTTAGCTTCGAGCACTTTATTCTCAGCAGCATTCCTTCAAATAATTTGGAAAAACAGGACAACAAATTTCAAAAACTTAAGTAAAATTTATGTGGAGTTTTTTTTCCTTCAAAGAGATGGTGTGAGAGAGAGAAAAAGAGGGAGAGCAAGAGAAAGTAATAACTTCTGATTACACACCTGGTAGCTTTTGTATTGTGTTCTATAAAATCAGAAAGTGCAAGATGGGGGGGGAGGGAAGAGGAGAGAGGAGAGAGGAGAGAGGAGAGAGTATCTTTCCATATTCTACTGTGATTTTAAAACAAGTTTGATTTTGAAATCAAACAAAACTTCGAATGGAAATATTTGGAAGATATTGTAGACCAAGCAGCTGTCCATGTATTTTACAGATAGAGGCTGCTAGTTTACTGTAGCATTACAATTAAATGCATCAGCTGTGGCTCAGTGGGTGGCACACTCACCTTGGAGTCAGAAGGTTGTAGGTTCAAGTCTCGCTCCATGGACTTGAGCACATAAATCTAGGCTGATACTCCAGTGCAGTGCTGAGGAAGTACTGCACTGTCAGAGGTGCCGTCTTTTGGATGAGGCATTCAACCCTCTCAGGTGGACATAAAAGATCCCACACTATTTCGAAGAAGAGCAGGGGAGTTATCCCCGGTGTTCTGGCCAATCAACATAACAAACAGATCATCTGATCATTATCATGTTGTTGTTTGCGGGAGCATGCCATGCACAAATTGGTTGCTGCGTTTCCCATATTACAACAGTGACTACACTTTTTTTTTATAAAGTACTTCATTGGCTGTAAAGTGCTTTGAGACGTCCGGTAGTCATGAAAGGTGCTATATAAATATAAGTCTCTTTAAAACATGCAGCTATTTAATTTAACACACTTCAAAAAGTAATTTGTAAGACTATTGGTGCACTTACCTGATTACTTAGAGTGTTTAACTTGCATATATAAATGCTTGCAAATCCATGTCTTCCTTTTTATTTCCTTCAATATGAACGGAAGCAGAGTAAAAACAAACAAAAACAGGTTTAGTTTGCTCTACTCTGCTTTTAAAAGTATGGAATGTTTATATAATTAGGAACAGCTGTACATACTGTGCCGTAAAAGTATATTGTTACCAATCTTACGAGTGACCATTTTTCTTCGAATGTCTTGACTTTTACATCAGATCCAACACCACAAAATAAATGATTTAAATATATTTATTGTTTAAGCATCAAATAAAGAAATGAAAATGAAAACAATGACAAAGCATTACTCCACATTCTAAATGCCACTTCCGTTAGATACATTTTGTAGAAAAATTAAAGGTCTCAAAATTAAATGCTTCAACAACTTATACATCTGTACAAGATAAAGTTGTTCAACTGTTCCATTGAAATCTACAAATTTTTCCTCTATAGCAACAATCAAATGCCCCATTCATTTAGTAATACTTCAGTCTCCAATATAAATCACCACAAGGGGTCAGAAAACCTTTGACAAAATAAATAAATGTATCACTACAAATCTTCTCATTTGGCAATATTTTTAATAATTTTAACTTTAGTCTCCATGTAAAAAAATGCAAGAATAAAGCTACAATTATAAAGAGCTCACCTTGACAGAGCAAGACTCTTGAAATAACTGTAGCTACTGAATGCCAGAAAAATGACGAGGTCAGCCAAATTCCACTCGCAGGGGTTGAAAGAGGTGAAAAAGATCAAATGGCAGAGTTCAGACTGAGGAATAGAATACTTGCTAATACTACAAATTTAAAGGATGGATGCATTATTATAATAATGGATCTCACTTCTAGCCGGTTACAAAACTGATTAACTACAGCATGTAGCACAAGTACAACAGGATCAGGAATAAGAATTTGCAAACAACTACCCAGTCCATCACCTACTAGAAATGCAAAAGTGAAAATATAAGTATTGTTTTGCCTATACTCTCCTTTTGCCATCCTGAAAACGGATATGACTATACAATTCATAATTGTAAAACACATCTTTTCTATCCAACTAAATATTACAAAAGTAATTTAAGTTATTTCTCCAACTGTAAAGACCGCTGCCTTAACCAGTTTCTCCACAGATTACTATTATACATGGAAAGCAGTTTGTCCGCTTTCAAGTAGCCTACTGCAAGCTATATATTTAATTCTTAGCATTAAACCAACTTTAATTAACAACTGCTATTATAAAAGCTTGCACTACAGTGTAGTACCTGTACCATTAAGTGAAAACTGTACTACCGCAGCCAAATCATAAAATATCCCTTACAACTGACTAACGCAAATTATGTATAAATGGTTAACTGGCCTCTCAATCCATACTACGCACTCAGAGTACGAAATCACAACACTTGCAAAACATTACATCGAATATAGAAGCTTACAGAAGCGTTCATGGTGAACTCCAGTTAGTCACTTAGCAAATCAAAAACAATAATATGACATGTAAAATATGTTTTACTCAACAAAGATCAATGGAAAATAGAGGGAGAAAAAAACCCAGCAAATGCTGGAAATACAAGGCCAGCCAGCACTTGGAGAAAAGACAAGTTAATGCTTTGGGTATAAGCATTTATCATATGACTGGTTAAGATTTTAAGTATAACCTTTACAGATGCTAACTGATGTATTTCCAGAATTTGCAATTTTCATACAGGTCAATGTCTTCTAGGTTTACAGGGTATATTATATTGCTTGATATTCTCCTTTCTGAGCAAAACACTTGCACCTTAACTGACTTTCTAACATTTTCAGACTTCTTAAAATAAAAAATTATGAAGAAATTTCTGGGGCAGGATTGATGGACCAGTCAGTCTTTTCCTGCCCATCATAGAATACTTCCCATTCCCAATATTGTGTCATGCAAGACCCATCAGTTAATAACCATCTCAGTTTTCTATAATGACTCCATGATAAATGCTGCAATAAGAATAGTTTTGAACAGGAGAGGTGGGAGATAGTGGTAATGAGAGGTTAATCGCACCTGGCTGTATTCATTTATGTACAGAAGTTGGCACCTAACCTGATTCAGAGTCACTGCTATCAGAAGAACTAGAGTCACTGCTGCTGCTGTCGCTTCCAGAGTCTGAGGAACTGCTGCTTTCGCTTAATCGGGAAAATCCACTCATCTCTACAGCTGGATCATCCTTCAGAGCTGTTTAAAAATAGTTAAAACACTCTGAATTTGAAGACAAAAAGGTTGAAGAGCACACTATTACAGTTTGAGCATACCAAGTACTTACGTTTTTTGTTTTGCTTCTTCCCAGAGTTCAGATGTCCACTCACATCCTGTAATCTCTTCTCCAGCTCTTGTTTTTTCTCCAGTTGAATTTCTTCCTTAGATTTTCCTGAAACTTTTTTAGCTACACAATGTGGTATCCAAAAATACATTAGAGTAGCCATCATTCTAAATAAAAGAGAAAATATATACACAATAGAATTTCATACTTACAAAAAGCTTTTCTTTGTTTTTTTCTTAAACAAGTCATAACATATCTTTCCAGTTCTCTTAGTGTAGAGGGTTTTAAAGTTTCAAAGTCAATTTCTATCTCATCTGGATTAGAGTCTCTCAAGGAGGGCTCCCTTGACTGGATGATGTGGACGACACGTCCCAGTTTGTCACCAGGGAGCTTGTTTATGTTAAGACTCAATTGTCTCTTTTCGTCATAAGACATTGGCTTCGCATCATCGTCATCTTCTGAATTATACAAAACAGGTGCTTGCTGCTTGTTTTTCTTTGATCGCCTGCATTATAAAGGACAACTCATTAGCATTAGTATTTAAATAGTCAATAAAAATGGTGTTATAAATACTTAGTGTCGACTACATATTAAGCAATAGTTAAAGCTGCAATGCCTGGCAGTAATTTTGGAGCCAGATTTTGTAAATAGGCCACAACAAAAAGAAGTCAGGATAGTTCACATTATCTGTCCTTCGGTCATCACTAAAAATACCATTAAAATAGAACCTGTTTATGGAGCTGTTTTGTCGAAGTGCTCAAGATGCTGAATGTCATGTTCTGGAATTGAAAGCAATTTCATTTGAAACAATTGCCTTAAGATCTCACTGGAGAAAAATCTCAGCAACAAGACCCATGGGAGGAAAAAAACACATGATCAAGAACAGTGGAACAAGCCAGTGGCTACACTATTGCACTGCTTTCATAGGAATTGCTAGATGAAAAAACCAAAAGTCCATCTATTTTGCCTTTTACTACTCCAGTAATCGCATGATATAATGATGAGTTGCTGACTATTCATAGCAATCAATCTCTATCATAGCTAACATACCCAGAAATTACAGAAGGAAATTCCCAGTGGTGAAGAGCTTTATGAGTCACCTCTTACCTCCCAAGCATGCTACACTTAACCATGTTATGTCTCAAATTACTCAATTACTATAACCTAAAATGTTATTGTCTGAAAGAAATCTATCCAATTTGAATGAGTGACTAGCATTTAAGTACCTTTTAATGATGTTAATTACCTGTCCCGCCGCTTACTGTCGGGTCTGCAATCCAAACGCACATCTGATAGTTGCGAAACTCACATGGAGGCGGGTTTAGAGTGGAATCCTGACCCGCTGTCAATCACGGCCATTTTGACAGCAGGCCCGCCTCCAAACCCGCACTTTGAGAGCTGTAAAGATTCCAGCTAGAGAGTGTTTCCACTCGTGAAGAGCAAAACCAGAAGCATTCAGTATAAGATAGTAAGAAATCAAAGGGAATTCAGAAGAAACTTCTTTACCCAGAGAGTGATGTGAATGTAGAACTCGCTACCACAGGGAGTGGTTGAAGCGAATAGTGGCCCTGATAAACTAATTTTAATTTTGTGAATTGTCAATTTTTTCCATTATGATAAAATTACAATTTTCAAGAAACTAAGGAAAAAAAAGTTTGTCCATATTTATTTCTGGTTTATCTTTTTCCCCCCTGTGAGAGCCATGATCTTTGTTCTGCTCTCTAGGACATTTTTTTTAAGTCAGAATAAAAGGAGCTTCTTAATTTCCTGGTTCCCTGTGAGAATTCTGCATTGTGATTGGCTGCTTAGACAGCTTGTTGACATCACAGCAGCTCACGCTATGGAATTCCCACTACACTGCACGTCGAAAAAGGCAAACTTCTTGCCACAGAGATAGAGATATCTTTTTGGGCAGCTTTCTTCAGGACCAATGGTGTATACCTTTGCTTTGTTGCTGACCGCTAATTAAGGGCCAATGGGCCGAATCAGGAGTCCTTCAGCATCCCACTTGATGCATTCCGCTCAACTCGATATTGCCCTTCATCAGTACTCTTGGTTTTCAACCCAGCAGCAAATTTCTTATTCAAAACCACATTTTGCCCTGAATCGGCACAAATGTGCACTTAATTTTTTAAGTATGTGTGTGGAATTTCAACTACGCTGTGAAAGTTCCAAATTCACAACACTGTATTGTATGGCTTACCAGTCAACATTTGATGTTACTTCCTTAATGAAATCAGAGGTTTGACAAGGAGCAGGCTATGAGAGGATGAAAGCTGTGTGTTTTGGGGCCGTAGATATCTGTTTATTGCCCAAGACTCTGGTCCAGCCATTGGTTTGAGTCCCAGACCAATTCATTTTAGTCAGGATTTCAAAAGTTAATGTTTCATGCAGACATCAAATGCACCCAAACTAGCAAGCAGATCTCTCACTCTGACCTCAGCCCGCTACATCATCATCATCATCATCCCTCGACACCGTTCTAATGAAGCACGGTGGAAGCTCAGGTACCAGCATCTCCTCTTTCAATTAGGACTTTACAGTCTTCTGGATTCAACACCGAGTTTGACAATTTCAGATCATAAACACTGCTTCCATTTTTTCTAGACAGCAGCTGTTAGTAATGCATTTGCTGTTGTCACTTACAGCTCCTCCAGACCGATCTTTTGTTTCTTTTATTGGCCCATTACCACCCCTTTTGTCATTTAATCTCTTCTGCCTTCCACACTTTCCTCTTGTTCTTTCCTCCCCTCCCCCTTCCTCCCTTGCCTGCTGCCCTTGTCCTTTTAGGTGGTAGATGATATGTTCTTACTATACAGTATAAATGCACACAAGGCCCATGCTTGAGAGGTCAGTCTGTGACCTGTCCTTTATTCCTTAGCACTCAAGTGCAGGAAGTGGGTGGAGCTTCCCCTTTTATACCTGAAGGTCCAGGTTAGGAGTGTCTCCCACAAGTTCACCACCTAGTGGTCATTGTGCTCACAGTGTACAACTTAGGTCAGATTATACATGGGTTACAATGCTGGTTGAATACATGACATCACCTCCCCCCCACAAAGTCTTATTGGGATCACAGGTTGAGTCTCTCTGGTGGTTTACGCTCTTGCAGAGCACCTGAGTTGGGGCTCCGGTTGTTGGGCGCTAGCCTGAGTGTCTGCTGTTTGCAGTGCCTCAGGCCTATCCGGACTGTCCACAGTGACTGGGCTCTTCTCCCTTTGGTCCCTGTGTTCGGTCACCTGTGGAGGAGTGAACTCTATATTGTGTTCTTCCTCTGCTTCTTCTTTGGAGTTGCTGAACCTCCTTTTTGTTTGATCCACATGTTTGCAGCAGATTTGTCCATTGGTAAGTTTAACGACCAGAATCCTATTTCCCTCTTTGGCAATCACAGTGCCTGCGAGCCATTTGGGCCCTGCAGCGTAGTTGAGGATAAAAATAGGGTCATTTACATCAATACATCGCGCCCTCGCATTCCTGTCATGGTAGTCATATTGTGACTGGTGCCTGCTCTCGACAATTTTTTTCATGGTAGGGTGTAGAAGAATAACCGGGTTTTGAGCGTCCTTTTCATTAGCAGCTCTGCGGGTGGAACTCCTGTGAGCGAGTATGGTCAGGATCTGTAGGCCAACAGGAAGCGTGATAAGCGGCTTTGTAGGGAACCCCCTTGGATTCTGAGTATCCCCTGTTTGATTATCTGCACTGCTCGTTCTGACTGGCCGTTTGAGGCCGGCTTGAAAGGTGCCGTTCTGACATGGTTAATTCCATTGCCTGCCAATGAAGTCCTGGAATTCAGTGCTCGTGAAGCACGGGCCATTGTCGCTGACCAAGATGTCCGGTAGACCGTGGGCGGCGAACATTGCCCGTAGACTTTTTTCCGTGGCAGAGGATGTGCTTGAATTTAAAATGTCACACTCAATCCATTTGGAATAGGCGTCTACTACAACCAAAAATATTTACCCATGAAAGGACCTGCGTAGTCCACATGGATGCGTGACCAAGGCTTGGCGGGCCATGGCCAGGGGCTAACGGGGGCTTCCCTAGGCGCATTGCCCAGCTGAGCACACGTGTTGCACCTGCGAATACAAAGTTCCAGATCTGCGTCTATCCCTGGCCACCAAACGTGCGACCTGGCAATTGCCTTCATTATGACAATGCCCGGGTACTCATTGTGGAGTTCTCTGATGAACACCTCTCTGCCCATCTGGGGCATGACTACGCGGTTTCCCCACAGTAGGCAATCGGCGTGAACCGAGAGTTCATCCCTGCGGCTGTGAAATGGTTTAAATTCCTCAGGGCATGCCCTGTACGTGGCTGCCCAGTCCCCATTCAGGACACATTTCTTGACTAGAGACAATAACGGGTCTCTATTTGTCCAGACTTTAATCCGATGGGCTGTCACAGGTGAGCCTTCGCTTCTGAAAGCTTCAACAGCTATGACCATCTCAGCAGCATGCTCGGTAGCCCCCTTAGTGGTGGCTAGCGGGAGCCTACTGCGTGCATCGGCGCAGTTTTCGGTGCCCGGTCTGTGCCGAATTGTGTAGTCATAGGCAGCTAACGCGAGTGCCCACCTCTGTATGCGGGCCGATGCGTTTGCATTTATGGCCTTGTTGTCGGACAAAAGGGACGTTAGGGGTTTGTGATCTGTCTCCAGCTCAAATTTCCTGCCAAACAGGTACTGGTCCATTTTCTTTACTGCATATACACATGCGAGCGCCTCCTTTTCTACCATCCCGTAGCCCCTTTCTGCCTGGGACAGACTCCTGGAGGCATAAGCTACGGGCTGTAACTGATCCTTGGCATTGACATGCTGCAACACACACCCGACACCATAGAACGACGCATCGCACATTAACACAGGTTTCTTACATGGGTCATATAGTGTTAACAGATTGTTGGAACATAACAAATTGCGTGCTCTATTAAAAGTCCTTTCCTGGCTGTCCCCCCAGACCCATTCGCGACCTTTGCATAGGAGCACGTGTAGCAGCTCTAGCAGCGTGCTCAATTTGGGAAGAAAGTTACCAAAATAGTTCAGGAGCCCAGGAACGAACGCAGCTCCGTCGTGTTACGGGGTCTGGGTGCTCTCTGGATCACTTCAGTCTTGGACGCAGTAGGGCTGATCCAGTCTGCTGCTACCCTCATCCCCAGGAATTTTACCTCTGGAGCTAGGAAGACACACTTCGCCTTTTTCAGTCGCAGACCTACCCGGTCCAATCTGCGTAGCACCTCCTCCAGGTTGTGGAGGTGTTCTTCAGTATCGTAACCCGTGATGAGGATGTCATCCTGAAAAACCACCGTCCCTGGAATCAACTTGGAGGCTTTCCATATTTCGTTGGAAGATCGCGGCGGCCGAGCAAATCCCGAACGGACATCTGTTGTACTCAAACAACCCCTTGTGTGTCGTGATGGTGGTCAGCTTCTTCGACTCACTCGCCAGCTCCTGGGTCATGTAAGCTGAGGTCAGGTCCAATTTTGAAAAAATTTGCCACCGGATAGCGTCGCAAAGAGGTCCTCCGCTCCCGGTAGTGGGTACTGGTCTTGGAGTGACACCCGATTGATGGTGGCCTTGTAATCGCCACATATCCTGACCGACCCATCCGCCTTGAGCACCGGCACAATCGGGCTCGCCCAGTCACTGAATTCGACTGGCGAGATGATGCCTTCCCTCAACAGGCGGTCCAATTTGCCTTCTATCTTTTCCCGCATCACGTACGGCACCGCCATGGCCTTGTGGTGTACTGGCCTGGCGTCCGGGTTTATGTGAATCACTACCTTGGCCCCCATGAAAGTGCCAATGCCGGGTTAAAATAATGAGTCAAATTTGTCCAGGATCTGTGAGCATGATACTCGCTCCACAGAGGAAATTGCATTGACATCGCCCCATTTCCAGTTCATGACAGCAAGCCAACTCCTCCCCAATAGTGTGGGACCATCCCCCGGGACAACCCAGAGTGGCAACCTGTTCTCCGAATCTTTGTGAGTCACGACTACCGTGGCACTGCCGAGCACTGGAATGATCTGCTTTGTGTAAGTCCGTAGCTGTGCGTCAATCAGCGATAATTTTGGCCTCCTGGCCTTGGATGCCCACAACTTTTCGAACTGTTTGATACCCATCAGGGACTGGCTGGCCCCCGAGTCTAGCTCCATTGATACTGGGATGCCATTGAGGAGCACTTTCACCATTATCAATGGCGTCCTGGTGTATGAACTGTATACGTGCTCCACATGAACTCGCTGAACTTCAGCTTCCAGTAATTTCCCCCAGCGTTCATTTCTGCAAACTCTGGCTGAGTGTGTGCCTCCACGCCTCCAACATGAGCTGCTGTTGGAAACAAAAAGTCCCTTGCCAGTCGATCGTCCCTGACTGCCCCTGTTATTGTCCTTGAGTGCACCATTAACAGGTGTTGATGGCCCCATTACTGGCCGCATTGTCCCTTGCAATGGCGTGAATCGCCGTTCAGCTTGCCATTGTCTCTGTCGAACTCCCCCTCTGGGTTCGACTACATGTTGGGGCATGCCCGATTGCCCTTGTCTGCCTGGAGAACTGTGTGCTGCTTTAACAATGTTGAATCTCTGTCCCAACCATTCCTTAACACAGTACCTCTCGTCTGTTCTGCTAGTGGCCATGCTCGCATGGTTTAAATCCCAATTTCTCGTTGCCATTGATACGTCCTTACTATACAGTATAAATGCACACAAGACCCATACTTGAGCGGTCAGTCTGTGACCTGTCCTTTATTCCTTAGCACTCAAGTGCAGCAAGTGGGTGGAGCTTCCCCTTTTCTATCTGAAGGTCCAGGTTAGGAGTGTCTCCCACAAGTTCACCACCTAGTGGTCATTGTTCTCTCAGTGTACAACTTAGGTCAGATTATACATGGGTTACATTGCTGGTTGAATACACGACAGGGAGGCCTACAAAAGGCCAGCGTGGTGAGCCGGAGAGGTGGCAGCAGAGTCAGGAGGCCTACAAAAGGCCCAACGTGGTGAGTCGGAGAGGCGGCAGTCGGCGAGAGACGGGAGCAGAGTTGGGAGGCCTACAAAAGGCCAGTGTGGTGAGTTGGAGAGGCCTATAAAGGCCCAGCTTGTACAGCTCCAGCCGGGAGAAAAAGCAAAAAAGAAGTAGAAAGAAATCAAAAGGTGACGTCACAGCCAAAGGGGTAAGTGATTGGCTGGCAATTGGTGAGTAGCTTTTCTTTTTATTTTTTATATCAGTAAGTAACCTGTTAACACTGTTGTCACCAAATTAAGTGTATCTAAGGGTTAAGTCATGGCAGGAGAGCTCGGTCACGTGATATGCTCCTCCTGTACCATGTGGGAACTCGGACACTTTTGGTGTCCCTGACGACTACATGTGTGGGAAGTGCATCCACCTCCAGCTCCTGACGGACTGCGTTGCGGAACAGGAGCTGAGGGTGGATTCACTCTGGAGCATCCACGATGCTGAGAATGATGTGAGTAGCACATGTAGCGAGTTGGTCTTACCGCAGGTGAAGGGTCCACAGCCAGCTAGGGAATGGAAGACCAGCAGGAAGAACAGTGCAAGGAAGGGAGTGCAGGGGTTCCCTGCAGTCATCCCCCTGCAAAACAGATACACCACTTTGAGTACTGTTGAGGGGGATGACTCATCAGGGGAGGGCAGCAGCAGCCAAGTTCATGGCACTGTGGCTGGCTCTGTTGCACAGGAGGGCAGGAAAGAGAGTGGGAGAGTGATAGTGATAGGGGATTCAATTGCAAGGGGAATAGATAGGCGTTTCTGCGGCCGCAACCGAGACTCCAGGATGGTATGTTGCCTCCCTGGTGCAAGGGTCAAGGCTGTCCCGGAGCGGGTGCAGGACATTCTGAAAAGGGAGGGTGAACAGCCAGTTGTCGTGGTGCACATTGGTACCAACGATATAGGTAAAAAAAGGGATGAGGTCCTCCGAGACGAATTTAAGGAGCTAGGAGCTAAATTAAAAAGTAGGACCTCAAAAGTAGTAATCTCAGGATTGCTACCAGTGCCACGTGCTAGTCAAAGTAGGAATCGCAGGATAACACAGATGAATACATGGCTTGAGCAGAGATGCAGCAGGGAGGGATTCAAATTCCTGGGGCATTGGAACTGATTCTGGTGGAGGTGGGACCAGTACAAACCGGACGGTCTGCACCAAGACAGGACCGGAACCAATGTCCTTGGGGGAGTGTTTGCTAGTGCTGTTGGGGAGGAGTGAAACTAATATGGCAGGGGGATGGGAACCAATGCAGGGAGACAGAGGGAAACAAAATGGAGACAGAAGCAAAAGACAGAAAGGAGATGAGTAGAAGTGGAAGGCAAAAAACAAAGGACCACTGTACAGCAAAATTCTAAAAGGGTCAAAGTGTAATAAAAAGGCAAGCATGAAAGCTCGGTGCCTCAGGAACCTGAGGTAGTTAGAGTGGGTGAGAGCGCAGATGAACAGGACCCCAAGAAAGAATGCAAAAGGCAGGAGGCAACAGAGCAGAGTAGCACTGGGGTAAGTGTAAACCACAAGGTGATAGGAAGGGACAATATGTATGAATATAAAGGGGCTGCAGGAGGGGTCAAAACTAAAAATCATGGTTTAAAAACTAGTATTAAAACACTCTACCTAAACGCACGCAGCATTCGAAATAAAGTAAATGAGTTGACGGCACAAATCATTACAAATGGGTATGATTTGGTGGCCATTACAGAAACGTGGTTGCAGGGTGGCCAAGACTGGGAATTAAACATACAGGGGTATGTGACAGTTCGGAAGGATAGACAAGAAGGGAAAGGAGGTGGGGTAGCTCTGTTAATAAAGGATGATATCAGGGCAGTTGTGAGAGACGATATTGGCTCTAATGAACAAAATGTTGAATCATTGTGGGTGGAGATTAGAGATAGTAAGGGGAAAAAGTCACTGGTGGGCGTAGTTGAAAGGCCCCCAAATAATAACTTCACGGTGGGGCGGACAATAATCAAGGGAATAATGGAGGCATGTGAAAAGGGAATGGCAGTAATCATGGGGGATTTTAACCTACATATCGATTGGTCAAATAAAATCGCACGGGGTAGCTTTGAGGAGGAATTCATAGAATGCATACGGGATTGTTTCTTAGAACAGTATGTTACAGAACCTACAAGGGAGCAAGCTATCCTAGATCTGGTCCTGTGTAATGAGACAGGAATAAACAACGATCTCCTAGTAAAAGATCCTCTCGGAATGAGTGATCACAGTATGGTTGAATTTGTAATACAGATTGAGGGTGAGGAAGTAGTGTCTCAAACGAGCGTACTATGCTTAAACAAAGGGGACTACAGTGGGATGAGGGCAGAGTTGGCTAAAGTAGATTGGGAACACAGACTAAACAGTGGCACAACTGAGGAACAGTGGAGGACTTTTCAGGAGCTCTTTCATAGTGCTCAACAAAAATATATTCCAGTGAAAAAGAAGGGCGGTAAGAGAAGGGATAACCAGCTGTGGATAACCAAGGAAATAAAGGAGAGTATCAAATTAAAAACCAATGCGTATAAGGTGGACAAGGTTAGTGGGAAACGAGAAGATTGGGAAAATTTTAAACGACAGCAAAGAATGACTAAGAAAGCAATAAAGAAAGGAAAGATAGATTACGAAAGTAAACTTGCGCAAAACATAAAAACAGATAGTAAAAGCTTTTACCGATATATAAAACGGAAAAGAGTGACTAAAGTAAATGTTGGTCCCTTACATGATGAGAAGGTGGATTTAATAATGGGAAATGTGGAAATGGCTGAGACCTTAAACAATTATTTTGCTTCGGTCTTCACAGTGGAAGACACAAAAACCATGCCAAAAATTGCTGGTCACGGGAATGTGGGAAGGGAGGACCTTGAGACAATCACTATCACTAGCGGGGTAGTGCTGGACAGGTTAATGGGACTCAAGGTAGACAAGTCCCCTGGTCCTGATGAAATGCATCCCAGGGTATTAAAAGAGATGGCGGAAGTTATAGCAGATGCATTCATTATAATCTACCAAAATTCTCTGGACTCTGGGGAGGTACCAGCGGATTGGAAAGCAGCTAATGTAACGCCTCTGTTTAAAAAAAAGGGGGCAGACAAAAGGCAGGTAACTATAGGCCGGTTAGTTTAACATCTGTAGTGGGGGAAAATGCTTGAAGCTATCATTAAGGAAGAAATAGGAGGACATCTAGATAGGAATAGTGCAATCAAGCAGACGCAACATGGATTCATGAAGGGGAAATCATGTTTAACTAATTTACTGGAATTCTTTAAGGATATAACGAGCATGGTGGATCGAGGTGTACCGATGGATGTGGTGTATTTAGATTTCCAAAAGGCATTCGATAAGGTGCCACACAAAAGGTTACTGCAGAAGATAAAGGTACGCAGAGTCAGAGGAAATGTATTAGCATGGATAGAGAATTGGCTGGCCAACAGAAAGCAGAGAGTCGGGATAAATGGGTCCTTTTCGGGTTGGAAATCGGTGGTTAGTGGTGTGCCACAGGGATCGGTGCTGGGACCACAACTGTTTACAATATACATAGATGACCTGAAAGAGGGGACAGAGTGTAGTGTAACAAAATTTGCAGATGACACAAAGATTAGTGGCAAAGTGGGTTGTGTAGAGGAGACAGAGAGGCTGCAAAGAGATTTAGATAGGTTAAGCGAATGGGCTAAGGTTTGGCAGATGGAATACAATGTCGGAAAATGTGAGGTCGTCCACCTTGGGGAAAAAAAAAAAACAGTAAAAGGGAATATTATTTGAATGGGGAGAAATTACAACATGCTGCGGTGCAGAGGGACCTGGGGGTCCTTGTGCATGAATCCCAAAAAGTTAGTTTGCAGGTGCAGCAGGTAATCAGGAAGGCGAATGGAACGTTGGCCTTCATTGCGAGAGGGATGGAGTACAAAAGCAGGGAGGTCCTGCTGCAACTGTACAAGGTATTGATGAGGCCGCACCTAGGAGTACTGCGTGCAGTTTTGGTCACCTTACTTAAGGAAGGATATACTAGCTTTGGAGGGGGTACAGAGATGATTCACTAGGCTGATTCCGGAGATGAGGGGGTTACCGTATGATGATAGATTGAGTAGACTGGGTCTTTACTCGTTGGAGTTCAGAAGGATGAGGGGTGATCTTATAGAAACATTTAAAATAATGAAAGGGATCGACAAGATAGAGGCAGAGAGGTTGTTTCCACTGGTCGGGGAGACTAGAACTGGGGGGGCACAGCCTCAAAATACGGGGGAGCCAATTTAAAACTGAGCTGAGGAGGAATTTCTTCTCCCAGAGGGTTGTGAATCTGTGCAATTCTCTGCCCAAGGAAGCAGTTGAGGCTAGCTCATTGAATGTATTCAAATCACAGATAGATAGATTTTTAACCAATAAGGGAATTAAAGGTTATGGGGAGCGGGCAGGGAAGTGGAGCCGAGTCCACTGCCAGATCAGCCATGATCTTTTTGAATGGCGGAGCAGGCTCGAGGGGCTAGATGGCCTACTCCTTTTCCTAATTCTTATGTTCTTATGTTCTTAGGAGTGTCTCCCACAAGTTTACCCCTTGTGGTCAATGTTCTCAAGGTGTACAACTTAGGTCAGCTTATGATAGTTGAATACATGACATCAGCTCCCCCCCAAAGTCTTATTGGGATCACAGGTCAAGTCTCTCTGGTTGTTGGGTGCTGGCCTGAGTGTCTGCTGTTTGCGATGCCTCAGGCCTGTCTGGACTGCCCACAGTGACTGGGCTCTCCTCCATTTGGTTCCGGTGTTCGGTCACCTGTGGTGGAGTAATCTCTATGTCGTGTTCTTCCTCGGCTTCCTCTATGGGGTTGCTGAACCTCCTTTTAGTTTGATCCACGTGTTTGCGGCAGATTTGTCCATTGGTAAGTTTAACTACCAAAACCCTATTCCCCTCTTTGGCAATCTCAGTGCCTGCAAGCCATTTGGGCCCTGCAGCGTAATTAAGGACAAAAACAGGGTCATTGACATCAATACATCGCGCCCTCGCATTCCTGTCATGGTAGTCACATTGTGATGGACGCCTGCTCTCAACAATTTCTTTCACAGTAGGGTGTAGAAGGGATAACCTGGTTTTGAGCGTCCTCTTCATTAGCAGCTCTGCGGGTGGAACCCGAGATCGAGTGTGGTCGGGATCTATTGGCGTGATAAGTGGCTTTGTCGGGAACCCCCTTGGATTCTGAGCATCCCGTTTGATTATCTGCACTGATCGTTCTGTTTGGCCGTTTGAGGCCGGCTTGAACGGTGCTGTTCTGACATGGTTGATTCCATTGCCTGCCATGAAGTCCTGGAATTCGGTGCTTGTGAAGCACGGGCCATTGTCGCTGACCAAGACATCTGGTAGACCATGGGCGGCGAACATTGCCCGTAGACTTCCTACCGTGGCAGAGGATGTGCATGAATTTAAAATGGTATACTCAATCCATTTGGAGTAGGCGTCTACTACAACCAAAAATATTTTTCCCATGAAAGGACCTGCGTAGTCCACATGGATGCATGACCATGGCTTGGCAGGCCAGGGGCTAAGGGGGGCTTCCTGGGGTGCGTTGCCCAGCTGAGCACACGTGTTGCACCTGTGAACACAAAGTTCCAGGTCTGCATCTATCCCTGGCCACCAAACGTGGGACCTGACAATTGCCTTTATCGTGACAATGCCCGGGTGTTCATTGGTAAGTTCTCTGATAAACACCTCTGCCCATCTGGGGCATGACTACGCGGTTTCCCCAAAAGTAGGCAATCGGCCTGAATCAAGAGTTCATCCTTGCGTCTATGAAAAGGTTTAAATTCCTCAGGGCATGCCCCGTACGTGGCTGCCCAGACCCCATTCAGGACACATTTCTTAACTAAAGACATTAGCGGGTCTTTATTTGTCCAGACTTTAATCTGACGGGCTGTCACAGGTGAGCCTTCGCTTTCGAAAGCTTCAACAGCCATGACCATCTCAGCATCGTGCTCAGTTGCCCCCTCAGTGGTGGCTAGTGGGAGCCTGCTGAGTGCATCAGCACAGTTTTCAGTGCCCGGTCTGTGCCGAATTGTGTAGTCATAGGCGGCTAACGCGAGTGACCACCTCTGTATGGGCGGGCCGATGCATTCGCATTTATGGCCTTGTTGTCAGCCAAAAGGGACGTTAGGGGTTTGTGATCTGTCTCCAGCTCAAATTTCCTGCTAAACAGGTACTGGTGCATTTTTGTCCTGCATACACACATGCTAGCACTTCCTTTTCTACCATCCCGTAGCCCCTTTCTGCCTGGGACAGACTTCTGGAGGCATAAGCTACCGGCTGTTACTGACCAGTGGCATTCACATGCTGCAACACACTCCCCAACCCCATAGGACGACGCCTCGCACGTTAAAACAAGTTTCTTACACAGGTCATATAACGTTAGCAGTTTGTTGGAGCATAACAAGTTGCGTGCTCTATTAAAAGCCCTTTCCTGGCTGTCCCCCCAGACCCAATCGCGACCTTTGCGTCGGAGCACATGTAGCGGCTCTAACAGCATGCTCAATTTGGGAAGAAAGTTACCAAAATAGTTCAGGAGCCCCAGGAACGAACGCAGCTCCGTCGTGTTACGGGGTCTGGATGCTCTCTGGATCGCTTCCGTTTTGGACGCAGGAGGTCTGATCCTGTCTGCTGCTACCCTTCTCCCCAGGAATTCTACTTCTGGAGCCAAGAAGTCGTACTTCGCCT
Organism: Pristiophorus japonicus; assembly: GCF_044704955.1. Lineage (NCBI taxonomy): Eukaryota > Metazoa > Chordata > Chondrichthyes > Pristiophoridae > Pristiophorus > Pristiophorus japonicus. The sequence continues at coordinate 25,882,737 of NC_091984.1, read as the reverse complement.
TTTTCCAGTCGCAGCCCTCCCTGGTTCAGTCTGCGTAGCACCCCCTCCAGGTTGTGGAAGTGTTCTTCAGTATCATGACCCGTGATGAGGATGTTGTCTTGAAAAACCACCGTCCCTGGAATCGACTTGGAGGCTTTCCATATTTCGCTGAAAGATCGCGACGGCCAAACGAATCCCGAACGGTCATCTGTTATACTCAAACAACCTCTTGTGTGTCATGATGGTGGTCAGGTTTCTGCAGGTATATTGCTGATACCTGCAAGCTCTGGCTGGGTGTTTGCCTCCACACCACTGGAGGCCCCATTGTTAGAAACAAAAGGTCCGTTACCAGTCGATCGTCTCTGAAACTGTCCTTAAGCGCACCATTAACAGGTGTTGATGGCCCCATTACTGGCCACATTGTCCATTGCGATGGCATGGATCGCCGTTCAGCTAACCATTGTCTCTGTTGAATTCCCCCTTTGGGTTCGACTACATGCTGGGGCATGTCCGATTGACCTTGTCTGCCTAGAGAACTGTGTGCCGCGTTAACAATGTTGACTCCCTGGTCGTTTGTCGCATTTGAGCCAAGATTTTTGACATCATTCTGGTCTCTTCCTCCCCTGAGATAAATGTCTGGGTTATCAGAGCCACCGCTTCCAAGGTCAAGTTTTTGGTCTCAATCAGTTTCCTGAAAAACCCAGCGTGCCCGATGTCCTCAATAAAAAAGGTCTCGCAGCATCTCCACTCTGCATGCATCTGTGAACTTACATAAGCTCGCCAGTCGCCGAAGATCTGCCATGAAGTCTGGAACGCTTTGCCCTTCTCGCCGCCGGTGTGTGTAAAACCGGTATCTCGCCATGTGCATGCTGCTCGCCAGTTTAAGGTGTTCCCCGATCAACTTACTGAGCTCTTCGAACGTCTTGTCCGCTGGCTTCTCTGGCGCTAGGTCCTTCATCAGGAAGTATGTTCTAGATCCACAAACCGTCAGGAGATGAGCCCTGCGTTTATCGGCCGAATCCTGTCCCAACCATTCCTTAGTGACAAAACTTTGCTGTCGTCCCTCAATAAAAAGTCGTACCAACACAGTACCTCTCTTCTGTGCTGCTAGTGGCCATGCTCGCGTGGTTTAAATCCCAGTTTCTCGTCACCAATGATATGTCCTTACTATACAGTATAAATGCACACGAGGCCCATACTGGAGAGAAGGTCACTGTGACCAGTTACCTTTATTACCAAGACCTCAAGTGATGAAGGTGGGTGGAGCTTCCCCTTTTATACCTGAAAGTCCAGGTTAGGAGTGTCTCCCACAAGTTCACCCCCTTGTGGTCAATGTTCTCAAGGTGTACAACTTAGGTTAGCTTATACATGGGTTACAATGATAGTTGAATACATGACAGTAGAGGTCGTGGGTTTGCGAGGTGCTGTCTAAGAAGCCATGGCAAGTTGCTGCAGTACATCTTGTAGATAGTACACACTGCAGCTATGGTGCACCAGTGGTGGAGGAAGTGAATGTTTAAGGCAGTGGATGGGGTGTCAATCAAGCGAGCTGCTTTGTCCTGGTGTGCAGTCACTGTTGTAATGAAACGCAGCAGTCAAATTTCTCACATCCAAATCCTACAAACAGCAATCAGTTATAGGGATGTTGATTGAGTGATAAATATTGGCCACACAGAGTACTCCCTTGCTTTTCTTTCAATTATGTAGATCTTTTACGTACAAATGAGGGGGCAGGCTGGGCCTTGGCTTGAGTCTCATCCAAATCACCAGAATAAATGAACTGAATTGCTCAATTTTTCACAATGTATTCGAATCACATAACACAGCATCAGCAAGGTAAACAGCACTTGACTGCTTAGTGAGTTTTCACAAGCAAGATGTTATTATTCAGCATTTTTATCTTAAAAAAAAAACATTTGTACATTCCCTATGTTTGACCTAGTATAAACACCCATTTTTGGTTTGGGAGGCAGTGTGTTAATATTTAAAACCTGTGCCAATATTTAAAACAAAATGACTTCATAGATAGTGTTGCAGCACTTTGCCTTGGTTTTTCACTTCAGTCAAAAGCCTGTGATTTTTCAAGCGAAATTGAATTTCAAATGGGATCGCTCCCTCATAGTACCTAGGTCATTTTTATGCATAGGGACAAATTTCATTAACCACACACAAACATCTAAATTATATAAAGAGAAAGTGACAATGCAGTACTAGGAAGCTTTTACATTGTCAGAGTACGATCTGCCTGGTCCCTGGCACTAATTGAAGAGTAGGGAAGTTCTCACAATGTCCCAATCAACATTGATCTCTCAACCACCACCACCAAAACAGACTAATTGTTCATTTATCTTATTCATGGGAGGTCTTGCTGTGCACAAATGGCCTGGCCATGTTTGCCGACTGAACAGTGATGTTTCAAAAGGGACAGGGAGGTGGACACCTGCTTAATCAGCTTAGACTAGAAGGCCTTTGACAGGATATCGCACACGTACCTGATGGACGTGCTCTCCAAAATGGGGTTTGGGGAGGGTATCCGCAATTGGATCCAACTGCTCTACAGAGACATCAGTAGCGCAGTTCTAATCAACGGGTGGGAAACCGAAAGCTTTCCAATCAGATCTGGAGTCAGGCAAGGCTGTCCTCTCTCGTCTGTCTTGTTTGTGTGTTGTATCGAGCCCTTTGCCGGGTCCATCAGGAAGGATGCGGGCATTAGAGGGGTGACGATCCCAGGCAGCGGAGGTGCTCAGGTCAAGACCTCCCTGTACATGGACGACGTAGCCATCTTTTGCTCGGATCCGTAGATTACTCACAATCTGCGACCAGTTTGAACTGGCCTCGGGAGCGAAGGTCAATCGCAGCAAAAGCGAGGCCATGTTCTTTGGCAACTGGGCCGACTGATCCTTTATTCCTTTCACCGTTAAGCCAGATAACCTGAAGGTGTTGGGAATATGGTTCGGAGCGGACGGGGCGTGCGCCAAAAACCGGGAAGAGCGTATCGCCAAAGTGAAGCAAAAACTGGGATGATGGAAGCTGCGCTTCCTCTCCATGGCAGGAAAGTGGTCAGGAGTGAGGTGCTCTCGGGGTTGTTGCACGTGGCACAGGTCTGGCCCATCCCTCGCTCCTGTGCCGTGGCAGTCACCCGGGCCGTCTTCCACTTTGTCGAGGTCCAAAATGGACCGTGTCCGCAGAGACACAATGTACAAATCTCTGGACAGTGGTGGAAAGGATGTTCCGAACGTGGCCCTCATCCTGATGGCCACCTTTGTGTGCGGCTGCATCAAGCTGTGCACAGACCCTCGGTACGCAAACACCAAGTGTCACTACGTGCTGAGGCTCTACCTGTCCCCGGTGTTGCGAAGGATGGGCCTGGCCACGCTGCCACGAAACGGCCCCACCAGCTGGACCATGCCTGTCCACCTGTCCTTCGTGGAAAGGTTTTTCACAAAAAACCCGTTTGACTACAAAGCCATAAAACAGTGGTCAGCACGTAAGGTCCTGGATGACCTACGAAAGGAGAGGGTGGACCCTGTCGGGTGGTTCCCCGAGCAGACTGTCGAACTCATTTGGCAGAACGTCTCATCGCCAGAGCTTTAACACAAGCACCAAGATGTAGCTTGGTTGGCGGTGAGGAGGGCCCTACCCGTCAGAGCGTTCATGCACAGCCGGCGTCTCAGCAGCACGGCACGGTACCCCCGAGTCGGCTGCAGGGCGGACGAGACTCACCCATCTCCTTCAGGGTTGCGCCTTTGCAAGGTAGGCCTGGAAAGAGATGCAGTGGTTGTTGCTGTCGAGGTTCATCCCGAGCAACTCCGTAACACAGGACTCTATGCTCTACGGGCTGTTCCCAGGGACACACATCGAGACAGACATCACCTGCTGCTGGAGGGCCATCAACTCAGTGAAAGACGCACTTTGGTCTTGCTGAAACTTGCTGGTCTTCCAGAGCAGGGAGATGTCCACGTCTGCGTGTTGCAGACTGGCACAATCCAAGATCCAGGTCTACGTGCTGAGGGGCGCACTAAAAATTGGTGCAGCCGCCGCAAAGGCACGGTGGGGAAGGGCCACAGTTTAATAAAGCCATTCCACCACGGTAAACCCAGGGGATGGAATCTGTATAAAACTCCCCTCGGGCTGCAATGGTAAACCTTTTGTATACATAGAGCACCATGATCTGCAAACACCTATGTAGTGCCATGTATAATGCAAGTTCTGTTGTGTAATGCATGTTGGAAAGAAATGTAACTGTACCCTCACTGTGTACTGTATTGTGACACATGTAATGTAACTTGATGAACGTACCACAACGTATCCTGGATTGTATGAATCGTACCTTGAAATGCAAAATAAAGAAATGTATTGAACGGAACTGCGGTCAGCATCCAAATGTAATGTATGGAATTGCTGAATGCATCCAAATATCCTGAACTGCTTTCGAATGTATTGTGCAAATTTTTATATGAATAAAGTATATTTTGAAATTTTAAAAAAAGTTTCAAAAGTAATTGATTGGCTGTGGAGCATTTTGGGACATCCTGCAAGATGCAAATGGTGCTGTATGAATGCAAATTCTTTATTTATATTGAGGTAAGCTAATGTGTCTTGGAAACGTGAAAAGAAGCCCACGTTAATGAAATAAATTCAGTGTCCCCACAGGATATCTCCAGTTTTCAAAATTGGTAGAATGTAAGACTTAGTTTTAACATTAAAACTTTTTAAACACATGATCATGAGAATAATCTGACATAATTATACATTTGCAGAAGGTTTATTACCTAACTTCTGTAAAAAAAAAAAATTAGAGGCACAATTTTGAACTTTTCTTTTATAGATAACTTTTATACATACACATACTCCCTTTCTTGTAATCTTTTCTGATTATGGGAGCTTTCGTGTATTTTCCAGTGATAAATTCTAATTAAGTTACTATCTTCTATTAACTCTTAATAATCAAATCAAGACAAAAATAGCCTTTTTCAAGTTGCCGTGGCTTCTTTAGATTTTTATAACTAACTCGCCAATTCAAAGATAATGGCCTCAATTTTCCACAGTGATTTGCACCATTTTTTTTGGCCCAAGTTAAAAAATACAATTTTTCCCTATCAATTTGCACCAGTGTAACTCAGTTAGTTAGTTATGATTTTTTTTAAAAAAGGGGGCGTAACCTGCCACCCACACCAATTCTGACCAGCTCAGAGTTACTCCAGTTCTTCTTAGGCCAGGATATGTGGCCTCTGTAGAAACCACTTCTGCTGAGTTAAGGAAATCTGCACAGGTAAGTAAATTAGTGCAGCAAATGTCCGGATAGCAGCAGCCTGAGTGGGGGTGGGAAGCCTTTCAAGTAGAGTTAGGTGCGGGGACCAGGAGGGAGGAGGCCATTCAGCCAGGGATAGGGACTGGGAGGCCATTTGACCAGGGAATAGGTGCGGGGACCGGGAGGGAGGAAGCCAGCCAGGGATAACTGTAGGGACCGGCATTGGCGGGGGGGGGGGGGGGGGGGAAAGAGAAGGGAGAGAGAAGAGAGACTTTAGTAATTCAATGGAGGTAAGTGACTGCAATCTGCAATGTATTTTAATGTACCTGGCACAGGTTGCGAGCTGGCTCTAGGTTTCACTTTCCATCCTCAGCCCGCATTGTGTCCCTGGTTACCGTGGCACCCGATCTTTTTGGTGCAGATCAAGGCTCCACCTCCAAAACTAAAGGACAGGCTAGGCAGTGCCAAAAAGAAGAAATCAAATCAAAACGGGGAAACTTGGATGATTATTTTGCCGTACTTGGGCCCTAAAAAACAGGCATAACTCTTCAAGTACACCAAAAAACAGCTTTGGGGAAAATTGAGCCCAAGGAACTATCATAATTTTAACTGAATAAAACACAGTCTGTTGTTTGTTCAATTGTCACATGGCTCCTCCCCTCAAAAAACAGTTTGAACTGACCTTGCAACATTAGGTATTTGTCGAATTTGACCGGAGCAAATGTTGGTTATTTTTTTTTTTAAATACTGCTGGCTTTAAATGCAAGTATTTTTTTTTGCTGGATTTAGCAGGACAACCAACAAGTCTAAAATAGAATAAAATATGCTTTGGTCTTGCCCAACACTCTTTCCCATCTTATCTTAATAAATTGAAAGTGGTGCGGCACCCTGGGATGAGTCCGTGCCTTCAGAAGGAGAGGAAACACAGTGGGAGAAAGTTGATGACAAAATCTGAATGTACCTGTTTTCCACAGAGACTTTCTTGGATTTCTTTTTCTGCAATTGCTTGGATTTGATTTTCTTCCTTTCATCATTTTTCTTCAATTTATTTTTATCTTTTCTCTTTTCCTTTTTGACTTTGCCTTTTTTCTTCAACTTAGACAGTGGAGCTCGAGTTAAGGCTTTAAGCTGATCATGTACTGCTTTCAACTGTCAGGGATAAATGATAGAAATCAAACTCTCCAAATACTTAATTAGCATGCTGTCACATTGAGTTTGTTCAGCTCAGAAACTAGTTAGAACAGCACACGTTCTACTGCTAGCTGGCAAAGTAAACTTGATATTAAACAGGTCTAGTGACACAAATCAGGCTTGCATTTATACTTCAGACTGTTTTCATGAATCAAAAGATAACAAAAAAGTCAGTACTTCACTCCCAACTGCTTTTTTTGGTTACTTTGAGTCCCTGCACCCCCTTCCAAGTACTTGACATCATTCTTAAAGAGTGGTGGCCAGAATCCTCCAGCCCTCTGGCATCACCCTCATATCTAAGGAGGATTGAGAGATTGTAACCAGAGCCCCCGTTATCTCCATCCTTACTTCCTTCAGCAACCTTGGATGCATCCCATCCATTCGAGTAACTTTTCAACTTTGAGCGCTGTGATCCTTTTAAGTACCTCCTCTTTATTTATTTTTTTATCCTATCCCATTTCTCTACTACCTCCTCCTTTACTGTGACATTAGCAGCATCCTCTTTAATGAAGACAGAGGCCAAGTATTCATTTAATACCTCAGCCATGCCCTCTGCTTCCATAAGATGATCTTTTTGGGGTCCTAATCTGCCCCACACTTCCTTTAACTACCCTTTTACTATGTATATGTTCACAAGAAACTTGTGTGTTCCTTTTTGTTACCTGCCAGTCTATTCTCATTCACTCTCTGCTCCTCTTATTTCCTTTTTGATTCTCCCCTGTACTATTTGTATTCAACTTGGTCATTAATTGTGAACGCAACATTTATCACAAGCCTCCTACTTCTGTTTCATTTTAATCACTATATCTTAAGTCATCCAGGCTTTTGATGCACTTCCTTTCCCCCTCATGGGGATGTGTCGAATCTGTGCCTGAAATATCTCCTCTCTGAGGGCCTCCCATTGCTCAATTACTGTTTCACCTGCCAATCTTTGACTCGATCGCACCTGGGCCAGATCCCTTTTCACCTCATTGATGGCATCCCTCCTCCAGATGAATATTTTCACATTTGATTTTTCCTTTGGACACAAGTGGTGTATGTGGAAGTGAAGGGGAAGAACTGAAGAGTGAGGAAAAACTTCAGCAAATATTCATCAATATTGATTGCACTGTCTCTAAGACAATTCATGTAATTTCTCCCAGTGAACACAAGGTCTTTTTCTATAATCACATATAATTACACCTCTGCTCTTTTGAAGGAAATGGCCAAAGGAACAAGGTGATGCAATGAATCAATTTGACATCAAAGAACATTGTGGTAACGGAGTACATGGACTGGTACTGACTGACAAGCAAGCATATGACCCTCAGTTAATGCATCAGTCTGGCAATGAAGGAAAGAGAACGAGTAAGTTGCGATTTTGGTGGCATCAAAACAAAACAAATTGAGAGTGAAATGTTATTAAAATATTGTAAACTCTTGCTTACCTGATCCTGAAGCTGAGCAAGGCACTCCTTCTGCTCTTTTCCTGAGTTTTCGGAGCTACTTTCAGCTGAGGAGCTGTCACCACTATTTTCACTTGATGATTCGGTGATTTGAGTAGTGGATTTTGCCAATAGTGCAGTTTTAACAGGTTCATCAGGTATTTTTGCAAAATGCATCTCAAAAACATCCTGTTAAAAGAGAGACAGAAAGACAGATTTTACATAGAGGATTAACTGAGGTATCAGTTATCTAGCACTTATTTCAATTGACATTTTCACAAGGGAAGAAATATTTTGTGGAAATAAGTGTGTGGTATAAAGCAAAATAATCACTTCACAAGAACAATTAGATTCTATTGTAAATGTCAGAATGAAAATGTCAGATTTAGACTGATAATTCAAGCTATTCTATGTACAGAAAGAACACAGAATTCATTTAAATATCAAAAATACTTCTGTCTTGACAAGAACTTTGAATATGTACTGTACATATTTCAGAACCACAGACTTCTGGTTAGTTCCATTTTAAAGTTGTAACATATTTAAAGATAATTAGTTACGCATAGGGAGTCAAGACGCAGTATTCAGTTCAGGGCTTTGTGTGTTTGTGGGGGCGGGAGGGGCAAGGGAGGGGGGCAGTTAAAGAGCGATGGAATGCAACCAAGAGGCACAAGAGGAATGAAGGCAGAAAAACTAACTGTCCTTCCTTCTGCCTTGGCCCTGCCTTTACTCTCGGTTTGAGAAACAAGGTTATGATGAGCAGTCTTTCCTCCCTCAAGCACCAGAATTGCTATCGGTGCAATGTGTGTGTGGGGTCGGGGAATTCTGCTGGGCTATATTAGAGAGGGATGGATGAGAGTAGAGGGATTAGATGGGTGGAGGGAGGAAGTACATGGTTACTGAGGAAAGGCAGATAAACTACCATAGAAGGGAGGGGTGCCTGAAATAGCCGACTCTTCCCCAGCCCCATTTCCTCAGGTGGGTGGGGGGGGGGGGGGGGGGGAGGGGAAGAAGGTCGCCCAAGGAATAGCTACTTCCACCAAAAGACCTGGTTTTGCTCAGAAGGTGGAGGGGATGGGGATAAAGGGGGTGTTCCTTCCTTAACTCTCTTCCAGCCCTGAATTTGCTTACAATTAGGGGTAGTGGGCAATGGAGGGGAGGGGAGGTGGTCACAGAATCAGAGAAATTTACAGCACGGAAGGAGGCCATTTCGGGCCATCGTGACCACGCCGGCCGACAAAAAGCTATCCAGAATAATCCCACTTTCCAGCTCTTGGTCCGTAGCCTTGTAGGTTATGGCACTTCAAGTGCTTTTTAAAATGTGGTGAGGGTTTCTTCCTCTACCACCCTTCCAGGTACTGAGTTCCAGACCTCCACCACCCTCTGGGTGAATACATTGCCCTCATATCCCCTCTAAACCTCCTACCAATTACTTTAAATCTATGCCCCCTGGTTGTTGACCCCTCTATCTCGGCCCTCATAAGGTCTCCCCTCAGCAGCCTCTGTTCCAAAGAAAGTAAACCCAACCTATCCAATCTTTCCTCATAACTAAAATTCTCCTGTTCAGGCAACATCCTCATAAATCTCCTCTGTATCCTCTCTAGTACAATCACATCTTTCCTGTAATGTCGTGACCAGAACTGCCTGCAGTATTCTAGCTGTGGTCTAACTAGTGTTTTATACCGTTCAAGCATAACCTCCATGGAGGTGGGCAGGGGGTGTGGGGCAGGAAATTTACAAACAAAAAAAAGGAAAGGACTTGCAATTATATAGCGCCGTTCACAACCTCAGAATTAGAGTCAATTAAGTACTTTTAGAAGTTGTAGTCACTGTTGTAATGTAGGAAACACAGCAACCAATTTGCACACAGCAAGCTCCTGTAAACAGCAATGCGATAATAATCAGATAATATGATTGAGGTTAATTGAGCGATAAATATTGGCCTGGACACCGGAGATTTATCCCCTGCTCTTCCTCAAAATAGTGCCATGGGACTTGTACGTCCACTTGAGAGAATAGACAGGGCTTCGGTTAACGTCTCGCCCAGAAGATAGAACCTCCGACAGTGCAGCAGCCTCAGCACTGCACTGGAGTGTCAGCCTAGATTTGTGTGTTCAAGTCTCTGGAGTGGGAATTGAACCCACAACCTTCTGATTCAAAGGCAAGGTGCTACCCGCTGAGCCACGACAGACTCTGGGAAGGCCAGCGGGAATAGGTTTTTCCTTATTTTTTTTTAAAAAAACATTCGCAGGATGTGGGCATTGCTGGTAAGGCCAGTATTTATTGTTCATCCCCAATTGACTTCGAGAAGGCGGTGGTGAACCGCATTCTGGAACTGTTGCAGTCGATGAGGTGAAGGCACTCCCAACAGTGCTGTTAGGTAGGGAGTTGCAGGATTTTGACCTTGCGACGATGAAAGAACAGTGATATCTTTCCAAGTCAGTATGGTTTGTGACTTGGAGGGGAACTTCGATGTGATGTTCCCATGAACCTGCTGCCCTCATCAGTCTCGGTGGTAGAGGTCACAGGTTTGGGAAGTGCTGTCAAAGAAGCCTTGGCAAGTTGCTGCAGTGAATCTTGTAGATGGTACACATGGTGCACCGGTGGTGGAGGAAGTGAAAGTTTAAGGTGGTGGATCTGGTGCCAATCAGGTGGACTGCTTGGTCCTGGATGGTGTTGAGCTTCGAGTGTTGTTGGAGCTGCGCTCATCCAGGCAAGTTGAGAGTATTCCATCACACTCCTGACTTGTAAATTGTGGAAGGGCTTTGGGGAGTGAGGAAGGGAGACACTTGCCACAGAATACACGTGTGTGTGGCTGGTCTAGTTAAGTTTCTGGTCAAGCGTGACCTCCAGGATATGAGTGGGGTGGGGAGGGTGTGATTAGATGATGGTAATGCCAATGAATGTCAAGGGGATGTCTAGACTATAGCTTGTTGGAGATTGTCATTGTCTGGCATTTGAGGTGCAAATGTTACTTGCCACTCATTAGCCCAAGCCTGAATGTCGTCCAGGTCTTGCTGCATGTGGGTATAGACCACTTCATTTTCTGAAGAGCTGCAAATGGAACTAAACACTGTGCAATCATCAGCAAACATCCTCACTTCTGACCTTATGCGGGTGGGAAGGTCATTGATGAAGCAGTTGAAGATGGTTGGACCTAGAACACTGCCCTGAGGAACTCTGATGGCAGGCATGTTATGTGTTAAGTATGTAAACCTGTAAATACCATGTCTAACCACCAGATGGCTTATCCCCTGGAGTCCCAAGGAATCCCACACAGGCTGGAGAGGCACTCTGAGATCTGTAATAAAGGACTGCGGTCACACCTTACTTTGAGCTTGCAATATGTAGTCTGACTCTTTATTCAAGACATAACATTATGTACGCCTAACTTCATGTCGGGTGATTGGGTTACGAGGCTGGAGGGCAGATGGTTGTGGGGAAAAAGCCAAAGGTCAGCCCCTTCAGGGAGTGGGAAGAGATGAACCGTACCGGTCTATGGAAATAGATTAGATGGCCCCTCTCGGGTGCCTTGAGTGAAGGCCATGCCGAAAAGGGATCCATTGTGGTGAGAAGGGTGATTTGGAAAAGAGCTACATGGATGATAAATTTTCCAAATGGGTGTTGAAGATTACCCAACTGCAACAATTTATCTACTGGTCAAAGCCACAAAGGCTCAGAAAGTTAAGACTGCTCCACAGCAATACTCAATACACAGAGCCTGCAGACTTAACAGTTCTATCAGTTAACTCTCAATTTCCTATATACAGTGGCACCTACAGGCACTGCAGTCAACAGTTTTATTATGCATTTTTTTTTTCATTGAGATAGTAGGACATAGGATTTTTCAATGCATTTTGAAATGCAAATAGTTTAAATAGTTTTATATTTTATGAATGGATACACTATACTCTTACCTGAAGTTTTCGGCCCATAACTACTATTGCATGGTCTGGTGGATTATACTTGTAGCAGTTCAAAAATATTAATCTCACATCTGCAGCAAACTCCTGGGTATCTCTGTATTCGTGGTTGCCCATTTTTTTCTTGCAAGAGAAGATTGAAACATAAAACTCAGAAAATCAATTGTATTAAAAACTTAGCTCCTGCTGATTTTAAGAGCATGACAACCACACCCCTAAAACGTTTTTGATGTTCATTAAAGTTACCAACATTGGTCAAAACAAAATAGGAATAATGATCAGTAACATATTCACTTCCATGGTCAGCATAGTCAAATATAAATCATATCCTACACCTCAATGTATCTTCTACATTAACCAAGACTGAGCAGAACTTTTTCCAACACATTGAATTACAAAGGCTATAATTACATATTCATAGCTAGAGGCACGTTATTTATACTTTATAGTGGCTGGAGAGATTTGTGTGGTCAGGAGCGAGCAGTCATGCATGAATACAGGAAATGTTGAGCTCTGTTCCAGTCAGTAAATGTTAGAGGTGTTGACAGCAACATTTTGCGTGTGTTTTTTTTTAAAAAAAGAAAAAAGAGTACTTGAAGTTTATTACCCAGGCGGTCCAACTTGGCTTGATACAGTACTGCATTTATACACTTCTGTGGTGTCAAAGCCATGCACTGAGACATAGCCTATTCCCATCGGATCACCCGCCATCGACATCAGCAACGGCTTAAGACACGACAACAGCCCAGTCGACCCTGCAAAGTCCTCCTCACTAACATCTGCAGACTTGTGCCAAAATTGGGAGAGCTGTCCCATAGACTAGTCAAGCAACAGCCCAACAGTCATACACACAGCCAATGACCCAGAATCATCATCCCTGGGTATGTCCTGTCCCACCGGCAGGGCAGACCCACCCGAAGTGGCCGCACAGTGGTATACAGTCGGGAGGGAGTGACCATGGGAGCCCTCAATATTGACTCTGGATCCCATGAAGTCTCATAGCTTCAACTCCAGCATGGGCCAGGAAACAACCTGCTGATACCACCTACCCTCAGTTGATGAATCTCCTCCATGTTGACCACCACTTGGAAGCAGCACGGAGGGAAGTAAGGGAACAGAATGTACTCTGAGTGGGGAACTCCAATGTCCATCACCAAGAGTGGTTCGGGAGCACCACTACTGACCAAACTGGTTGAGTCCTTAAGGACATAGCTATCAGACTAAGGCTGCGCCAGGAGGAGAACCAACACAAGGGAAAAACTTACTTGACCTTGTCTTCACCAATCTACCTGTTGCAAATGACCACCATGCTAAATGGGATAGATTCAGGACAGATCTTGCATTTCAAAACTGGGCATCCATGAGGCGACGTGGGCCATCAGCAGCAGTAGAATTATAATTCACCACAATATGTAACCTCATGACCCGGCATATCCCTCACTCTATCATAACCATCAAGCCAGGGGACCAACCCTGGTTCAATGAGGAATGCAGAAGAGCATAACATAAGAAATAGGAGGAGTAGGCCACTATTCCTGCTCCGCTATTTAATAAGATCATGGCTGATCCGATTATGGACTCAGCTCCACTTACCGCCCGCTCTCCATAACCCTTTATTCCTCGATCGCTCAAAAATCTGTCTGTCTCCGCCTTAAATATATTCAATGACCCAGCCTCCACAGCTCTCTGTGGCAGAGAATTCCATAGATTTACAACCCTAAGAAATTCCTCCTCATCTCCATTTTAAATGGGCGACCCCTTATTCTGAGACTATGCCCCTTGTTTTAGTTTCCCCTATGAGTGGAATTATCCTCACTGCATCCACCTTGTCGAGCCCCCTCATTATCTTATATGTTTTGATAAGATCACCTCTCATTCTTCTGAAACTCCGAGTATAGGCCCAACTTACTCAACCTTCATAAGTTAACCCCCTCATCTCCAGAATCAATCTAGTGAACCTTCTCTGAACAGCCTCCAATGCAAGTATATCCTTCCTTAAATACGGAGATCATAACTGTAAGCAGTACTCCAGGTGTTGCCTCACTAATACCCTGTACAGTTGTAGCAGGACTTTGCTGCTTTTATACTCTAGCCCCCTTGCAATGAAGGCCAACATTCCATTTGCCTTCCTGATTATTTGCTGCACCTGCATACTCACTTTGTGTTTCATGCACAAAGATCCCCAGGTCCCTCTGTACAGCAGCACGTCACAATTTTTCTCCATTTAAATTATAATTTGCTTTTCTATTTTTATGCCGAAGTGGATAACCTCACATTTTCCCACATTAAACTCCATCGGCAAGTCAGGAGGTTGGCGAGTCAGTAAGGCCGAGATCGTCGAGTCGGGAACTCGGCGAGTCGGCAAGGCCCCCGAGGTCGGCCAGTCGGGAGGTCAGCGAATAGGTAGGCCGTGAGGTCGGCGAGTCGGGAGGTCGATCAGTCGGTAAGGCACTGAGGTCGGCAAGTCGGTGAATCGGGAGGTCGGCAAATAGGTGAGTCAGGAGGTCGGCAAGTCGGTAGGCCTTGTGAGGTTGGCGAGTCGGTAGGCCGTGAGGCCGGTGAGTCTGGAGGCCACAGAGGTCGGTGAGGTGAGGTGAGTTGGTAAGTAGCTCTCATTTTTCTATTTCTTTTTAAGTAGATTTTAAACTAGATAAGGCTAACTAGGGGGATGGCAGTGCAGCTCAGTCCCATGGAGTGCACATCCCGCGGCATGTGGCAAGTCCTGGACGCTTCGCACAGTCTAGACAAGCATGTGTGCAGATGTTTCCAGCTTCAACTGCTCGAGCTCTGCGTTTCGGAGCTGGAGCAGCGGGTGGAGTCAATAAGGTGCATCCACGAGGCTGAGAACTACGTCGATAGCACATTTCAGGAGGTGGTTACCCCGCAGCTTAAAGGCGTGCAGGTAGAGGGGAAGTGGGTGACCACCAGACGAAGTAAGTGTGCTAGGCAGGTAGCGCAGGAGTCCCCCCGTGAGTTCATCTCGCTTTCAAACCAATATTCACTTCTGAGTATCGGTAACGACGATGGTGTCTCTGGGGAGTACAACCAGAGCCAATTCCAAGGCACCATGGGTGACTCAGCTGCAGGGGGGAGGGACGAAGAACAAAAGAGCCCAAGTGAGAGGATTCAATAGGTAGGGGAACAGACGTGACTCCCGAATGTTTTTGTGCCTCCCTGATGCCAGGGTCAAGGAGGTCACAGAGCAGATGCAGGGCATCCTTGGGGGGGGAAACAGCTAGAGGTTATGGTCTATATCGGGACCAACGACATAAGTAAAATAAGGGATGAGGTTCTACAGGAAGAATTCAGGGAGCTAGGAAGAAAATTAAAGGGTAGGACCTCAAAAAGTAGTAATCTCCAGGTTACTACCAGTGTCATGTGCTAATGAGTATAAGAATGGGAGAGAGAGGATGCACACGTGGCTGGAAAGTTGGTGTAGGAGGGAGGGAGGGCTTTAAATTCTGAGGCATTGGGACCGCTTCTGGGGGAGATGGGACCTGTACAAACCGGACAGATTGCACCTCAAGAATGCCGGGACCAATAACCTCGCGGGCCTTGCTAGTGCTGTTGGGGAGAGTTTAAACTAGCTTGGCAGGGGGATGGAAACCTGAGAACGAATTCAAAAGAGAAGGAAGTAAAGCTGAAATTGGATAGCAAGAATCTAGAAAGCAAATCTGTAAGACAGAGGAAACAGGTATGTAGTAAGTAAGGAGGTCTTCCTGTGCTGAATGGTATATACTTTAATGCAAGGAGTATAGCGAATAAATGAAGAGCACAGGTAGACACTTGGGAGTATGACATTATAGCCATTATAGAAACATGGCTGAAAGAGGCAGGTTTGGCAGATCAATATTCCTGGCTACAGGATTTTTAGACAGGATAGAGAGGGGGGTAAAAAGTGGGGGGGGTGTCGTGGTACTGATTAAAGAAACTATTACAGCGGTGAGGAGGGATGATATGTTAGAGGGATCAACAAATGAGGCCATGTGGGTCGAATTGAAGAATAAAAAAAGGGGCGATCACACTGCTGGGCATGTATTATAGACCCTCCATCAGTGGGAGGGAGATAGAGGAGAAAATATGTAGGCATTGCTGTGAAGTTCAAAAACCATAGGGTAATAATAGTAGGGGATTTTAACGATCCAAATATTGATTGGGACAAATTTAGTGTAAAGGGTATAGAGGGTGCGGAATTCTTGAAATGCATTCAAGGGAACTTTTTTTAGTCAGTATGTAGCAAGCCCAACATGAGAGGGGGCGATCTTGGATTTAGTTTTGGGGAATGAAGCTGGGCAGGTTGAAGGGGTATTAGTGGGAGAGTACTTAGGTGCCAGTGACCATAATTCAGTCAGATTCAAGTTGGTTATGGATAAGGACAAGAATAAGCCTGAAATAAAAGTTCCGAATTGGGGAAAAGCTAAGTTAAGGAGTGATTTGGCCATGGTGGACTGGAAACAGCTACTTGTGGGTAAATCAGTGTTGGAACAGTGGGAGGCATTTAAGGAGGAGATCCAGAAGGCTCAGGCCAAACATGTGCCCTTAAAGACAAAGGCTGGTAAAAATAATTCTAGAGCTCCCTGGATGTCTAGGGACTGACAGGGGAGGATTAAGAAAAAAAGGGACGCTTATGTCATATCTCAACGGCTAAATACTATAGAATCTTAAGAGGAATATAGAAAGTTAAGAGGCAAAATTAAAAAGGATATTAGGAATGCTAAGAGGGAGCACGAGAAATTCTTGGCCAGTAAAATTAAGGAAAACCCCAAGATGTTCTATAAATATATTATGAGTAAGAGGGTAACTGAAGAAAGGGTAGGGCCTATTAGAGACCATGAGGGTAATCTTTGTGTGGAGGTGGAAGATGTTGGGAGGGTTCTTAACGAATACTTTGCATCTGTTTTCACAAACGAAAGGGGCAATGCAGATAATGCTAGCAAGGAGTGTGATATTCTGGATGAAATAAATATAATGAGAGAGGAAGTACTAAGGGGTTTAGCAGCTTTGAAAGTAGATAAGTCCCCAGGTCCGGATGAAATGCATCCCAGGCTGTTGAGCGAAGTAAAAGAGGACATAGCAGAGGCCTTGACCATCATTTTCCAGTCCTCTTTGGATATGGGCATGGTGCTGGAGGATTGGAGGATTGCTAATGTAGTACCCTTGTTTAAGAAGGGAGAAAGGGACAGGCCGAGTAATTACAGACCTGTCAGCCTAACCTCAGTGGTGGGAAAATTATTGGAAAAAAATCCTGAAAGACAGTAAAAATCTGCATTTGGAAAGGCAAGGATTAATTAGGGACAGTCAGCACGTTGTTAAAGGAAGATCGTGTCTGACTAAACTGATTTAATTTTTTGAAGAGGTAACCAAGAGGGTCGATGAGGGTAGTGCGTACGATGAAGTATATATAGACTTTAGCAAGCTTTTGATAAGGTCCCACATGGTAGACTGATCATGAAGGTTAAAGCCTATGGGATACAGGACAAAGTGTCAAGTTGGATCCAAAATTGGCTTGAAGGAACGAAGCAAAGGGTAATGATTGATGGATGTTTGTGTGACTGGAAGGACGCTTCCAGTGGGGTTCCGCAGGGCTCAGTACTAGGTCCCTTGCTTTTTGTGGTATATATCAATGATTTACATTTGAATATAGGGAGAATGATTAAGAAGTTTGCATGCAACACTAAAATCAGATGTGTGATTGATAATGAAGAGGAAAATCATAGAAACATAGAATGTATTGCAGGAGTCAGCCATTTGGCCCTTCGAGCCTGCACCACCATTCAATATGATCATGGCTGATCATGCAACTTCAGTACCCCATTCCTGCTTTCTCTCCATACCCCTTGATCCCTTTAGCCGTAAGGGCCACATCTAACTCCCTTTTGAATATATCTAACAAACTGGATTCAACAACTTTCTGTGGTAGCGAATTCTACAGGTTCACAATTCTCTGAAAGTCGTAGTTTCTCCTTATCTCGGTCCTAAATGGCTTACCCCTTATCCTTAGGCTGTGACCCCTGGTTCTGGACTTCCCCAACATCAGGAACATTCTTCCTGCATCTAACCTGTCCAATCCCATCAGAATTTTATATGTTTCTTGGAGATCCCCTCTCAGTCTTCTAAATTTCAGTGAATATAAGCCTAGTCGATCCAGTCTTTCTTCATATGTCAGTCCTGCCATCCCAGGAATCAGTCTGGTGAACCTTCACTGCACTCCCTCTATAGCAAGAATGGTCCTTCCTCAGATTAGGAGACCAAAACTGCACACAATATTCAAGGTGTGGTCTCACCAAGATCCTGTACAACTGCAGTAAGACCTCCCTGCTCCTATACTCAAATCCCAAATCCCCTCGCTTTGAAGGCCAGTATGCCATTTGCCTTCTTTACTGCCTGCTGTCCTTGCATGCCTAGCTTCAATGACTGCTGCACCATGACACCCAGGTGTCGTTGCACCACCCCTTTTACGAATCTGTCACCATTCAGATAATAATCTGCCTTCCTGTTTTTGCAACCAAAGTGGATAACCTCACATTTATCCACATTGTACTGCATCTGCCATGCATTTTGCCCACTCACCTAACCTGTCCAAGTCCCCCTGTAGCCTCCTAGCATCTTCCTCGCAGCTCACACTGCCACCCAGCTCAGTGTCATCTGGAAACTTGGATATATTACATTCAATTCCTTTGTATAAATCATTAATGTACATTGTAAATAGCTGGGGTCCCAGCACTGAACCCTGTGGTACCCCACGAGTCACTGCCTGCCATGCCGAAAAGGACCCATTTATTCCTATTCTTTGCTTCCTGTCTGCCAACCAGTTCTCAATCCACGTCAATACATTACCCCAATATCATGTGCCTTAAATTTGCACACCAATCTCTCGTGTGGGACCTTGTCAAAAGCCTTTTGAAAGTCCAAATACACCACATCCACTGGTTCTTCCTTATCCACTCTACTAGTTACATCCTCAAAAGATTCTAACACATTTGTCAAACATGATTTCCCTTTCATAAATCCATGCTGACTTGGACCTATCCTGTCACTGCTTTCCAAATGCGCTGCTATTACATCTTTAATAATTGATTCCAACATTTTCCCCACAACCGATATCAGGCTAATCGGTCTATAATTCAGTTTTCTTTCACCATCCTTTTTTTTTAAAAAAAAGGAGTGGGGTTACATTAGCCACCCTCCAATCCATAGGAACTGAACCAGAGTCTATAGAATGTTAGAAAGTGACTACCACTATTTCTAGGGCCACTTCCTTAAGTAGTCTGGGATGCAGACCATCAGGCCCTGGGGATTTATTGGCCTTCAGTCCCTTCAATTTCTCCAACACCATTTCCTGACTAATAAGGATTTCCCTCAGTTCCACCTTCTCCCTAGACCCTCAGTCCCCTAGTATTTTCAGGTGGTTATTCGTGTCTTCCTTAGTGAAGACAGAACCAAAAGTATTTGTTCAATTGGTCTGCCATTTCTTTGTTCCCCATTATGAATGCCCCTGATTCTGACTGCAAGGGACCTACATTAGTCTTCACTAATCTATTTCTCTTCACATATCCATAGAAGCTTTTGAAGTCAGTTTTTATGTTCCCTGCAAGCTTACTCCCATACTCTATTTTCCCCCTCCTAATTAAACCTTTAGTCCTCATCCGCTGAATTATAAATTTCTCCCAGTCCTCAGGTTTGCTGCTTTTTCTAGCCAATTTATATGCCTCTTCCTTGAATTTAACACTTTCCCTAATTTCCCTTGTTAGCCACGGTTGAGTCACCTTCTCCTTTTTATTCTTACGCCAGACAGGGATGTACAATTGTTGTAGTTCATCCATGTGATCTTTAAATGTCTGCCAGTGCCTATCCACAGTCAACCCTTTAAGTATCATTCTCTAGTCTATCCTAGCCAATTCACATCCCATACCATCGAAGTTACCTTTCTTTAAGTTCAGGACCCTAGACTCTGAATTAACTGTCAATCTCCATCTTAAATGAAGAATTCTACCACAATATGGTCACTCTTCCACAAGGGGTCCCGCACAGCCAGATTGCTAATTAATCCCCTCTCGTTACACAAGATCCAGTCTAGGATGGCCTGCTCTCAGGTTGGTTCCTCGACATACTGGTCTAGAAAACCATTCCTTATACACTCCAGGAAATCCTCCTCCATAGTATTGCTACCAGTTTAGTTAGCCTAATTAATATGCAGATTAAAGTCACCCATGATAACTGCTGTACCCTTATTGCACGCATCCCTAATTTCCTGTTTGATGCTGTACCCAACCTCCCTACTACTGTTTGGTGGTCTGTACACAACTCCCACTAATGTTTTCTGCCCTTTGGTGTTTCGCAGCTCTACCCATATAGATTCCACATCATTCACGCTAATGTCCTTCCTTACTATTTGTGTTAATCTCCTCTTTAACCAGTAACGCTACCCACCTCATGGGTGGCATGAGGATATCAATCTATTGGTCAAGTGGGCAGAGCAATGGCAAATGCAATTTAATTCAGAAAAAAAAAAAGTGTGTGAGGTGATGCACTTTGGGAGGGCTAATAAGGAAAGGGTATACACATTAAGCGGTAGGCCACTTAATAGTGTAGATGAACAAAGGGACCTTGGAGTGCTTGTCCACAGATCCTTGAAAGTAGGCCAGGTGGATAAGGTGGTTAAGGCGGCATACAGAATGCTTGCCTTTATTGGCTGAGACATAGAATTTAAGAGCAGGAAGGTTATGCTTAAATTGTATAATACTTTGGTTAGGCCACAGCTGGAGTACTGTGTGCAGTTCTGGTCGCCGTATTATAGGAAGGACGTGATTGCAGTAAGGAGGGTGCAGAGGAGATTTACCAGGTTGCTGCCTGGAATGGAGAATCTTAGATATGAGGACAGATTGGATAGGTTGGGTTTGTTCTCATTGGAACAGAGGAGGTTGAGGGGAGTCCTCATTGAGGTGTATAAAATATTGTGGGGCTTGGACATAGTGGACTATTTCCATTGGTTTGGGTGGGGGGGGGGGTCTATTATGAGGGGGCACAGTTTTAAAGGTGGTTGGTGGAAGGTTTAGAGGGGATTTGAGGGGGGCTTCTTTACCCAGAGGGTTGTGGGGATCTTTAACTCGTAGCCTGGAAGAGTGGTGGATACAGAAACCCTCACCACTTTGAAGAGATGGCTGGATGGGCACTTAAAGTGCAGCAACCTGCAGGGTTATGGACTTGGAGCTGGTAATTGGGATTAGACTGGATGTTTGTTGGATGGAGCAAATATAATGGAAAGTGCTGCAGTAAATAGAATATGGCTAGGGTGATCTCCTGGACTAGTTTTGATCGCCTGGATGGGTCGGAGAGGAATTTTCCCAGATTTTTTCCTCCCTAAATTGGCCTGTTTTTTAAAAATCTGGTTTTTGCCTTTCCCAGGAGATCACATGGCTCCGGTTGGGGTGGAGTATAGAATGTTTTAGTATAAAGGGTGTCGCAGTTATGGTGAGGCGGATTGGTTGGGCTGGGTGCTCTTTACCTTTCCGTCATTGTTCATAGGTTTATATGTAACCTTTAGGGCTACTGACCAAGGGCCGTGTAGCCTCCTTCTGCACTGTAAATTTCTATGTTTCTATGTGCCAAATTTTTGCCCACTCACTTAGCCTGTCTATATCCCTTTTGCAAATTATTCGTGTCCTCCTTAAAACTTGCTTTTCCACCCACATTTGTATCATCAGCAAACTTGGCTACATTACACTCGGTCCATTCATCCAAGTCATTAATGTAGATTGTAATAGTTGAGGCCCCAGCACCGATCCCTTCGGCACCCCACTAGTCACTGTTCGCCAACTGGAAAATTACCCATTTATCCCGACTCTCTGTTTTCTGTTCGTTAGCCAATCCTCTATCCATGCTAATATATTACCCCCAACCCAGTCAGCTCTTATCTTGTGCAGTAACCTTTTATGTGACACCTTATCGAATGTATTCTGGAAATCCAAATACACCACATCTACTGGTTCTCCCTTATCCACCCTGCTAGTTACATCCTCAAAGAATTCCAGCAAATTTGTCAAACATGATTTCCCTTTCATAAAACCATGCTAACTCTGATTGATTGAATTGTGTTTTTCCAAATGTCCCGCTACTGCTTCCTTAATAATGGACTCCAGCGTTTTCCCAACAGATGTTAGGCTAACTGTTCTATAGTTTCCTGCTTTTTTCTGCCCCCTTTTTGAAATAGGGGCTGAGGGATCCCACAATCAACGGATCACATCAAAGCCGTGCAATTGTACATGGCGATGGACAATTAAAGAACTAACGGGAGGAGGAGGTTCCATGAATATCCCCATCCTCAGTGATGGCAGAGCCCAGCACATGAGTGCAAATGACATGGCTAAAGCGTTTACAACCATCTTCAGCCAGAAGTGCTTCATGGATGATCCATCTCGGCCTCCTCCCGAGGTCCCCACAATTATAGAAGCCAGTCTTCAACCAATTCGATTCAGTCCACGTGATCAAGAAATGGCTGAGTGCACTGGATACAGCAAAGGCTATGGGCCTGACAACATCCTGGCTTTCATGCTGAAGACTTGTGATCCAGAACTAGCCACGCCTCTATAAGCTGCCCAGGTACGCCTTGTCCACAAAAAGCAGGACAATTCCAATCTGGCCAATTACCACCCTTTAAGTCTACTCTCAATCAATTGATGGAAGGTGTCGTGGACAATGTTATCAAGCGACACTTACTCACCTGCTCACTGAAACTCAGTTTTGGTTCCGCTAGGACCTCTCGGCTCCAGACCTCATTACAGCCTTGGTCCAAACACAGACAAAATAGCTGAATTTCAGAAGCGAGGAGAGAGAGTGACTGCCCTTGAAATCAAGGCAGCATTTGACCGAGTGCGGCATCAAAAAGCCCTAGTAAATTCAAGTCAATGGGAATCAGGGGGAAAACTCTCCACTGGCTGGAGTCATACCTAGCACAAAGGATGATGATTGCAGTTGTTGGAGGACAATCATCTCGGCCCCAGAACAGCACTGCAGGAGTTTCTCAGGGCAATGTACTGGGCTCAACCATCTTCAGCTGCTTCATCAATGACCTACGCTCCATCATAAAGTCAGAAGTAGGGATGTTCGCTGATGACTGCAGTGCACAGTTCCATTTGCAACTCGTCAGATAATGATGCAGTCCATTCCCGAACGCAGCAAGACCTGGATGATGTTCAGGCTTGGGCTGATAAGTGGCAAGTAACATTCGAGCCACACAAGTGCCAGGCAATGGCTATGTCTAACCTCCACCCCTTGACAGCATTACCATCGCCAAATCCCCCAACATCCTGTGGGTCACCATTGACCAGAAACCAAATTGGACCAGCCACATAAATACTGTGTCTACAAGAGCGGGTCAGAGGCCCAGGTATTCTGCGGTGAGTATCTCATCTCTTATTCCCCCAAAGCCTTTCCACCATCTACAAATCACAGGTCAGGAGTGTGATGGAATATTCTCCACTTGCCTGGATGAGTGCAGCTCCAACAACGTTCAAGCAACTCACTTGATTTGCACCTCATCCACCACCTTAAACATTCACTCCCTCTGTCATGTATGTAGACCATGTATACTAACTGTATAGTCACACAAGGTGTGCCACCAGAGGGCACTGTGGTGGGAGACCCGAGGGTCACCTGCATAGGTGTGCGGGGTTCAGTATAAAAGGCTGCCCACCATGCTTGTGCCTCACTCTGGAGTTACAATAAATGGGACTAAGGTCACAACAGCTCAAGTACAATACTAGACCTCGTGGAGTCATTCATAAAAGTATTAAAGACATAACACCCTCCATCACCAGCGTATCATGACTGCAGTGTGTACCATCTACAAGATGCACTGCAGCAACTCGCCAAGGCTTCGTCAGCAAACCCGCGACCTCTACCACCTAGAAGGACAAGAGCAGCAGGCGCATGGGAATACCACCACCTCCACATTCCCCTCCAAGTCACACACTACCTGACTTGGAAGTATATCAACGTTCCTTCATCATTGCTGGGTCAAAATCCTGAAACTCCCTCCCAAACAGCACTGTGGGAATACCTTCACCACACGGACTGCAGCGGTTCAAGGCAGCGGCTCACCTCACCACCATCTTCTCAAGGGCAATTAGGGATGGGCAATAAATGTTGGCCTTGCCAGTGACAGCCACATCCCTTGAACAAATAAAAAAAACAGGATATTAAAATAAGCAGGCGATGAAATTGTAAATGCTTTAGTCATGATCTTTCAAAACTCTCAATTCAGAAGTTATCCCCTTGGATTGAAAAATTGCCAATGTCACTGCATTATTTAAAAAGGGTGGGAGATAAACCAGGAAATTAGAGATCTATTTGTCTAACATCTTTTGTGCGGAAGTTACTAGAATCTGTTATTAGGTACAGAATGGCTGAACACTTGGACAAATATGAATGGATCAGAGAGCCAGCATGGATCTGTAAAGGATAAGTCATGACTAACTAAATTGAGTTCAATTTTTTTGAAGTGGTCACTAATGTGGGAGATAAAGGAATGTTGATGCATGTTATTTATATGGACTTCCAGAAGGCATTCAATAAGGTTCCACACAAAAGACTGCTAGGAAAATGGAAGTGTATGGAATTGGAGGCAACCTTTTAATATCGGTAGGGAATTAGTTAGGAGGTAGGAGACAGAGAGTAGGGATAATGGGTATGTACTCCAATTGGCAGGATGTGACGAGTGTCTCTCAGGGATCTGTATATTAGGCCTCAGCTTTTCACAACATGTATAAATGACTTAGATGAAGGAACAGAGAGCTGTATAATCTAAGTTTGTTGACAACAGTTATGTGGCACAGTAAGTTGTGTAGATGGGAGAAGAAAGTTGCAAAGAGACATTGATAGATTAAATGAATGGGCAAAACTGTGACGGATGGAACTCAACGTGGGGAAGTGTGAAGTCATCCACTTTGGACCCAAGAACGATGGATCAAAATTTTCTAAATGGTGAGAAGCTACACAGTGGAGAAGCAGAGAGATTTATGGATCCATATACAGAAATCATTAAAATCACAGTAGACAACTACAACAAAAATTAAAAAGCTAATGGAATGTTAGCTTTCATCTTCAGGGGGCTGGAATACAACAGGATGGAAGTAATGCTATAGTTGTATAAAGCTCTGGGTACACCGCATCTGGAATACTGCATTTAGCTCTGCACCTCAGGAAGGGTGAAGGAACATGAAGGCCATGGGGTGGGGGGGGTGGGGTGCTGCAGCACGAAATCACCGGAATGATACCAAGGCTAAGGCTTGTATATAGAATCATATGATTCCAAGTATCAAGCCGAGTCTATGCAACCTGTCCTCAAAGCTAAGTGTCAAAGTATATTCACCAGAATGATAACATAATTTGAGTATAGAAAATTAAGCGATGACCTAATTGAGGTGCTTCAGATGATGATAGGGTAGATCGTGAAAAACCATTTCCTCTGGTGAGGGAACCAGAACAAGGAGGCATAACCTTAAAATTGAAGCTAGGAATTTCAGTGGGGGGTTTCAGGAAGTGCTTCTTCACAAAAAGTGTAGTTGAATTCTGGAACGATCTCCGAAAAAGCTGTTGCGGCTGGATCAATTGAAAGTTTCAAAACTGAAATTTTTTAGGCAAAGCTACTAATGGATATGGAACCAAGGCAGGTAAGATATCGATCAGCCATGATCTAATTGAATGACAGCACAGACTCGAGGCACTGAATTGTATACTCCTGTTCCTACGCTTCTGTGAAGCACCTTGGGACATATTACTATGTTAAAGATGCTGTATAAATGTAAGTTGTTGTCATTATTCTTCAGTGCTTATGCATAAATTTCACATTTACATTATTTGCAGCCTTCAGAATAACCTATTGTCTCATTGGTGTTGCAACTTCTTACAATCCTGACAACCCATTATCTTTGAATCATTTTTGATGGAACAGGTAGCCAATAATGCTGTATTTACCCTGGCTGAGATCTCAACAGAATTGTGGCAGAGAGAGTGGGGCAGAGTTATCAAGATTCCAAGTATGAGTTGACAACTTCCCCCAAACATGATTTATAATCGTGCTTTTAAAGTCCTTTCATTCGAAGCAATTCCCAAGCATTGAAAGATTCTTATGGCAACAGTTTGCCATCTGATCATTAAATTTTCACAGACCTGTAAGGTACAGAGAACAAAGTTTGATCATTTTTTTCTTGATAGATCATCCTTCAGGTTTGATTTCAGTTGCCATCAGGAGGATTGGCTGGGAAGAAAATAAAACAAGAAAACCCCACATTTTTGGGCATTCTGATCTCACTTGACTGGTTCATTCTCAGACTAAATACAATACCTATTTAAATCCAGCATTGACCAACTGCATTATTCACTTTAAAGTGCTCTTGCGTGCTAATTAGTATGGTCTGCATCTAAACAGCCTTTTGTTGGCACCTTGGACACAATATCCAGTGCAAGATCTAGCTGTATGCTAGAACTAATTTCAAATGGTTTCAAACAGGAAGTTATCTGTTCCATTTCCAAAATCAAGAGACTGAGGGTTTTTTCTAGGTTCAGATCAAGCAGATCGCTGTAGAGCTTTACATCCATTCTAAGCATCAACTCATCTCTCTTTTTCAGCTCAAACCAAAACAGGATTAATGCTGGGGAAAGAAACAGTTTCCATTTTGATCAGTATCTCGCATTGCCAACATACAACACCATAACTATCTTTAGAATTAAACAACTCCTACTCTGTTCCACCAATTATGCCTTGGACTCAAACCTCAGATCGTATTCATCTGAAATTTCCCTACTTCCTCCACCAAATCATCCTTGCTGCCTGAAGCAGATTGTCAAATTGTACCGAATTGTGAGTTTTCTAGAAACTTCAAGCAGATACAACATAAGAAATAGGAGCAGGAGTAAGCCATCCAACCCCTTGAGCCTGCTCAGTCATTCAATAAGATCATGGCTTTTCCACCTGATCCCATATCCCTCGATTCCCTTAGTACCCCAAAATCTATTGATCCCAGTCTTGAATATACTCATCGACTGAGCATGCACAGCCCTCTGGGGTAGACATTCATAACCCTTTGAGTGAAGAAATTTCTCCTCAGTCCTAAATGGCCAACCCCTTATCCGAGACTATGGTGCCTAGCTCCAGACTCTCCAGCCGGGGAAACAGCAACTCAGCATCTACCCTGTCAAGCCCTCTAAGAATTTTAGATGTTTCAGTGAGATTACCTCTCATTCTTCAAAACTCCAGAGAATATAGACCCATTCTACTCAATTATGCCAGTTTGATTTACAAGATTATTTTGAGAATATAATGTTGACTGTGTTGTCTTCAACTCTTCTTGGAGGAACAAAATTATTCACTTAGTTTGTATGTGAGAATGTGGAACTGTACTACAGATGTGGACAGTGTTGTCTATTCTGGAAGCGATCATTGTAAACGGCCCAAATTCTCCACATTACTTTAAATGGTGAACCACAAGAGGAGAACTGGGATCCTGGGAACGCACAAGTAAAATTCCACTAGGTCTAGAATGGAATTCGTGTTGGTGCCTGGGTTTTCTGGGATGTGAATTCTCAGCAGTGATGCTGCATAGCAGTTATAGCGATGAGAAGAAATGCAATTGGATTCTTCACGAAAGCAATGCAAAGAAGCAATTTCTGACCTTGCCATTATGGATAAAGCCCTCTGGGTTCAGGTGAGTTACTGGCCAGGAATATTTAACGGAGCGGATATGGATTGGTATCAGTCTATGGTGGAAGACAAACCATACGCACATTCAAAAATGGACAGGAAAAGTCCAGCTGGTCGATTTAACCTATCCCATATAGTTGTGATGCCTTATGCATCGTGTTAAAAGACGCCTTAGCCCCGAGGTACCATGCAGTTTTCTGGGAGACGGGGGAAAAACTAGATCAAAATCCAGAGGCCAATTAAAAAAGAAAATCTGGAGATTTCCTCTCCAATCCCTTTAGGTAATCAAAACTATGGGCTCAATTTTCCCCAGTGATTTGTGGTGTTTTTTTGGAGCAGGCTGTTCTTTTTGATCTAAGTTGAAAAACCACAGTTTCCCCCAATCAATTTGCACCAATGTAACTCAGTTAGTTATGATTTTTTAGGCCAGTTTTTTTTTTGAGCCAAAGGGGGCATAACCAGCCACCTACACCAATTCTGGCCATTTAGGGAAGTTTGGCTAGCTGAGAGTTACTCCAGTTGTGCTTAGGCCAGCGTATGTGGCTTCTGCAGAAAAACCTTCGAGAGTTAAGGAAATTGGCGCAGGTAAGGAAATCGGCACAGCAGATGCCCGGACACACAGAATTGAAAAACACATAGCAGCAATTTACCTCCAACCCCGCCCGAAGGCTGTCCGGTCCCATTCTCCGGGTTCTCTCTCTCACACACAGAGACAGTGTGAGTGTGTCCGGGGACCGAGAATGGGACTGGACCGGCAAGCCCTTTGGGCAGGGTTGGAGGTAAGTTGCTGCCATGTGTTTTTCAATTCTTTTAATGTGTTGGGAGCTAGCTGTATGCTTCACTTTGCAGCCTCAGTTTGCAGTGTGTCCTTGGTTACCATGACAGCCCAATCTTTTTGGCCAAGATCAAGGCTCCACCCCCAAAACTAAAGGTCGGGTTACGCCACGCCAAAAAGAAATCATCCAACGGGGAAAACGTAAGATTTTTTTTTGGCATACTTAAGCGCCCCCCGCAAAAAAAAAAAAATTAGGCGTAACTCTTCCAAGTACACCAAAAAAATGCTTTGGGGAAAATTGAGCCGAAATTAACCATGACTTATATTATTTTGGTACCTATCTCTTGTATGATGCACTCTCTCGCTCGCAGGTATGCAGTGAAGCTGGCAACTTGTATAGGTCTATTATTCTCTAATCTATTTCTTCTTCCCTTACGTAATTTATACAAGCATAAAAATGGAAGTAAAAGAACCAAAGACAGAATGAAGCCTTTGCTCGAACAATGGAGTTGGTCGAATGTTACTTGATCATGCATGGTATCAATTTCTTTAAAGGGAAATAGGCATTAGGTAATTTTCTCCTCTTCTTTCCACCACATCACCCCTCCCCCACCCACCCCCCACCCGCAATTGCCATGACAGCAAAACAGTAGGGTAGGTTTTCAACAGGACAGATCACATGCCATTTACAGAACTGGCCTGATTTTCGTTCCATTATTTTCAATCTGCCCTACTAGATTACCGTGAAGACGGGAATCGAATTATTTATTGGGGCGTTTGAATGAGGCAAGGCTAAACAGACACTCAGGCAGTTGTCCCTCAATGAACATATTTGACCCAATAGATTTCTCCTCTTCAGCAGTGACCTGGCGCTGCCATCAATATTGATGTTAATTTTGACATGTTTCACAGACTGAAAATTAGCTCTCCCTCTGAAAGACAAGCAGTGTCCAATTAGGTTATAGCCACATTGAGACAGTAACATGACAAATTCTGCATTATATTCAGCATTGAAAAGTCCAAACCAATAGCCCATTCACCAAAGCCTTTCTGGTAATGGTGCCTATCCACTTGTATGAAGGTAACATTCCGTTATTTTGCTACCTCTGTTGGGGCAAACAAATGGTCAAAGATTGAGAATAGTTTTTGTTGTGTTCCTGACACAGATAAGACTGCACACAGGGAGGTTAAAGTAACAGTGACCTCAATCTTTATTAAGACACTCCAGAGTGAGGAACAAGCCTTAGGGGCTGGCTTATATACAATGCTCCCAAGGGATGCTGGGATCCCTTGGGACTTCAGGGGATACACTCCCTTGCGGTGGAACATGTGAGTGCATGCTTTACATATAAACATCACCACTCCCCCCGGCCCCCCAAAATCAAAGTGAAAACTATTTACAAGGGGAGGCGGTCGGGAGCCTTTCTTTCCCTGGTGGACCACCTCGGTACAAATGTCTGTTCTGGTGTGTTGGCTGTGCCCTCGCTGGGGTGGCGTGTGGTTGGCCCTGCAGGGCTGCTGGGTGAGCCTGGCCTTGCTGGGCTGTTGGCGTGATGGGTTAGATTTCCTGGCCCAGGGTGGTGTCGTTGGCTCGAAAAAGGTGGTGCCTGCTGTGGGTTGTTCAGGGCAGTCTGAACCGCAGCCTCGTTTGGTCCAGGTGCTTTCTGCAAATTTGTCTATTGTCGAGTTTGACGACAAACACCCTACTCCCTTCTTTAGCTATCACCGTGCCCGCGATCCACTTGGGACCACGTCCATAGTTTAGCACATACACAGGGTCATTCAGATCAATTTCCCGTGACACAGTGGCGTGACCATCGTTTACATTTTGTTGCTGCCGCCTGCTCTCTACCTGATCATGCAGGTTGGGGTGAACCAGCGAGAGTCTGGTTTTAAGTGTCCATTTCATGAGTAGCTCAGCCGGGGGCATCCCTGTGAGTGAGTGGGGTCTTGTGCGGTAGCGGAGCAGTACTCAGGACAGGCGGATTTGGAGTGAGCCTTCTGTGACTCGTTTAAGGCTCTGTTTGATGGTTTCTACTGCCCGTTCTGCCTGCCCATTGGAGGCTGGTTTAAACGGGACCGAGGTGACATGTTTGATTCCATTGCGGGTCATGAATTCTTTAAATTCGACACTGGTGAAACATGGCCCGTTGTCACTGACCAGTATGTCAGGCAGGCCGTGGGTGGCAAACATGGCCCTCAGGCTTTCAATGGTGGCGGTGGCAGTGCTTCCCGATATTATTTCACATTCAATCCATTTTGAAAAAGCATCCACCACCACCACCAGGAACATTTTACCGAGAAACGGGCCTGCATAGTCGACATGGATCCTCGACCATGGTCTGGAGGGCCAGGACCACAAACTTAGTGGTGCTTCTCTGGGCGCATTGCTCAACTGAGCACACACGCTGAATTGGCGTACACAGGACTCAAAGCCAGAGTCGATACCGGGCCACCACACGTGGGATCTGGCTATTGCTTTCATCATTACGATACCCGGCTGGGTGCTGTGGAGATACACAAGAACAGGAGTAGGCCATCTAGCCCCTCGAGCCTGCTCTGCAATTCAACAAGATCATGGCTGTTCTGGCCATGGATTCAGCTCCACTTACCCGCCCGCTCCCCATAACCTTTAATTCCCTTGTTGGTTAAAAATCTATCAATCTGTGATTTGAATACATTCAATGAGCTAGCCTCAACTGCTTCCTTGGGCAGAAAATTCCAGATTCACAACTCTCTGGGAGAAGAAATTCCTTCTCAACTCAGTTTTAAATTGGCTCCTACGTATTTTGAGGCTGTGCCCCCTAGTTCTAGTCTCCCCGACCAGTGGAAACAACCTCTCTGCCTCTATCTTGTCTATCCCTTTCATTATTTTAAATGTTTCTATAAGATCACCCCTCATCCTTCTGAACTCCAACGAGTAAAGACCCAGTCTACTCAATCTATCATCATAAGGTAACCCCCTCATCTCCGGAATCAACCTAGTGAATCGTCTCTGTACCCCCCTCCAAAGCTAGTATATCCTTCCTTAAGTAAGGTGACCAAAACTGCACGCAGTACTCCAGTTGCGGCCTCACCAATACCCTGTACAGTTGCAGCAGGACCTCGCAATGAAGGCCAACATTCCATTCGCCTTCCTGATTACCTGCTGCACCTGCAAACTAACTTTTTGGGATTCATGCACAAGGACCCCCAGGTCCCTCTGCACCTCAGCATGTTGTAATTTCTCCCCATTCAAATAATATTCCCTTTTACTGTTTCCCCCCCCCCACCCCCCACAAGGATGACCTCACATTTTCCGACATTGTATTCCATCTGCCAAACCTTAGCCCATTCGCTTAACCTATCTAAATCTCTTTGCAGCCTCTGTGTCCGCTACACAACCCGCTTTCCCACTAATCTTTGTGTCATCTGCAATATTTGTTACACTACACTTTGTCCCCTCTTCCAGGTCATCTATGTATATTGTAAACAGTTGTGGTCCCAGCACCGATCTCTGTGGCACACCACTAACCACCGATTTCCAACCCGAAAAGGACCCATTTATCCCGACTCTCTGCTTTCTGTTAGCCAGCCAATTCTCGATCCATGCTAATACATTTCCTCTGACTCCGCGTACCTTTATCTTCTGCAGTAACCTTGTGTGGCACCTTATCGAATGCCTTTTGGAAATCTAAATACACCACATCCATCGGTACACCTCTATCCACCATGCTCGTGATATCCTCAAAGAATTCCAGTAAATTAGTTAAACATGATTTCCCCTTCATGAATCCATGTTGCGTCTGCTTGATTGCACTATTCCTATCTAGATGCCCCGCTATTTCTTCCTTAATGATAGCTTCAAGCATTTTCCCCACTACAGATGTTAAACTAACTGGCCTATAGTTACCTGCCTTTTGTCTGTCCCCTTTTTTTAAACAGAGGCATTACATTAGCTGCTTTACAATCCGCTGGTACTCAGAAGAACATCTCCCTGACCTTTTTGGGTAGCACTATGTGGTTATCCCCCAATAGGCAGTCTGCCTGAATGGACAGCTCGTCCTTTCGCCGCTGGAACGGCTTGATTAACTCTTGCATTTCAACGGGGATGCTGGTCCAGCTCCCATGCAGTACACAGTTTTTTTTTTAAAACTAGGGTCAGCAGAGGATCTTGGCTGGTCCAAGTCCTAATCTGGCAGGTCGTGACAGGTGATTTAGCATTTTCAAACGCTTCCATGACCATCAGCAGGTCTGCAGGCAGCGCCACCATCAACAAGTTTGCAGGCTGCGCCATTTCCACTCCCGTGGTGGGCAATGGTAGCCGACAGAGCATACGCACAGTTCTCGGTGCCTGGCCTGTGGCGGATGGTATAGTTATACGCTGATAGCGCGAGTGCCCATTTTTGTATGAGGGCTGAGGCATTAGTATTTATCCCCTTGTTTTCAGCGAACAGGGATATGAGGGGCTTGTAATCGGTTTCCAGGTCAAATTTGAGGCCAAACAGGTATTGATGCATTTTCTTTACCCCGAACACACACGCTAGTGCCTCTCTCTCAATCATGCTGTAGACCCTCTCAGCCTTAGACAAGCTCCTGGAGGCATAGGCGACAGGTTCCAACTTCCCCGCAACGTTAGCTTGTTGTAATACGCACCCGACTCCGTATGACGACGCATCATATGCCAGCACAAGTCTTTTACACGGGTTATACAATACAAGCAGCTTGTTGGAGCATAAAATGTTTCTGGCTTTCTCAAAAGCAATTACTTGGTTTTTTTTCTCCATACCCAGTTCTCACCTTTACACAATAACACATGTAGGGGCTCGAAGAGGGTGCTTAACCCCAGTAGGAAGTTACCAAAATAGTTGGAGTCCCAGGAACGACCGCTGTCATGTATTTAACTGTCATTGTAACCCATGTATAAACTGACCCAAGTTGTACACCGTGAGAACATTGACCACTATGTGGTGAACTTGTGGGAGCCACTCCTAACCTGGACTTTCAGGTATAAAAGGGGAAGCTCCACCCACCATCACTTCAGTGCTGGCTATTAAAGGTTACTGGTCACAGAGTGACCCTCTCTCAAGTACGGGCCTTGTGTGCATTTATACTGTATAGTAAGGACATAGTCGAAGGACATATAGTAAGGTCACAGAACTCCGTGATGTTGTGGGGCCTGGGCGCGCTCCTGATAGCCTCTGTCTTGGCGTCTGTGGGCCGAATGCTGTCTGCCGCAATCTTTCTTCCCAAAAGCTCCACTTCTGTTGCTAAGACGACGCATTTCGACCTCTTCAGCCGCAGCCCTATCCGATCCAGTCGCTGGAGGACCTCTTCCAGGTTTTGTAGGTGCTCGGCGGTGTTCCGACCCGTGACCAATATGTCGTCCTGAAAGACCACCATGTGTGGGGTACTTGGGTAGGCTCTCCATGTTTCTCTGGAAGATCGCTGCAGCCGACCAAATTCCAAACGGGCATCTGTTGTAGATGAACAGTCCCTTGTGCTTGTTGATGCAGGTGAGGCCCTTCGAAGGCTCCTCCAGCTCCTGCGTCATGTAGGCCGAAGTCAGGTCGAGCTTGGTGAACGTCTTGCCTCCTGCCAACGTCGCAAATAGGTCGTCTGCCTTAGGTAGCGGGTATTGGTCCTGTAGCGAGAAACGATTAATAGTTATTTTATAATCGCACAAATCCTGACCATGCCATCACTTTTGAGTACTGGCCCACTCGCTGAATTCCACTGGGGAGATGGATGCCCTCATGTTGTAGCCTATCCAGCTCGATTTCCACTCTCTCCATCATGTGAGGTACCGCTCACGGCTTGTGGTAGATGGGTCGTGCCTCTGGGACCAAGTGGATCTGCACCTTCGCCCCGGAAAAGTTTCCAATGCCAGGCTCAAAAATTGAAGGAAATTCATTAAGAACCTGGGTACATGGGGCCTCATCGACATGTGATAGCACTCGGATGTCATCCCAGTTCCAGCGGATTTTGCCTAGCCA
The DNA here is from genome assembly GCF_044704955.1 of Pristiophorus japonicus. Taxonomy (NCBI): domain Eukaryota; kingdom Metazoa; phylum Chordata; class Chondrichthyes; family Pristiophoridae; genus Pristiophorus; species Pristiophorus japonicus. The sequence continues at coordinate 25,848,519 of NC_091984.1, read as the reverse complement.
GCTCCTTCCAACAGTGTGGGGCCATCGCCCGGGACAATCCAGAGTGGCAGTTCATGCACAGTGCCCTCGTAGGTGACCTTGACCATGGCGCTGCCCAGGACAGTGATAAGCTCTTTGGTGTATGTTCTCAGTTTTGTGTGAATGGGGCTCAGGGCTGGTCCAAGTGCCTTGTTGCACCACAGTCTCTCAAACATCTTTTTACTCATGATGGATTGGCTAGTGCCAGTGTCCAGTTCCATGGCTACGGATATGCCATTCAATTTTACATTTAGCATTATAGCTGGACATTGTCGAAAATGTGTGCACCCCTGTGTACTTCAGCATCTGCCTCCTCTCAGAGGCTCGAAATTGCTTTGATTCACCATGGACTGATCTTCCTCTGCCACATAGTGGTTAGCAGGTTTTGCAGAGTTTCCAGCTCATCGGAGGTGCCCCACTGTTCCACAGCTTTTGCAAACATACCCTTTGAAGCGGCATGAATAGGCTGAATGGAAGCCTCCACAATGCCAACAAGGTGTGAATTGCCTTGCATTCATCCTTTGTTGGGGACTTGGTCATCTGGGTCACCTGAGGCCTGCTGGCAGTTGCAGACTCGTGGGTTCTGTCCTGTACATTTCGCAAACGCAGCTCCAGTTAATTTATGAACATTGTTAGCACTTGTGCGCTGATAGATTTGTTTGGTGTTATCACTGGTGGACATAAACTCTTGTGCTATCGCAATGGCCTTACTGAGGGTTTGTGTCTCTACAGTCAAAAGTTTTCGTAGGATGGTCTCGTGGCCAATGCCCAGTACGAAAAAGTCTCTGAGCATTTGCTCCAGGTAGCCATCAAACTCACATTGTCCTGCAAGTCGCCTTAGCTCGGCGACGTAGCTCACCACTTCCTGACCTTCAGATTGCTGGTACGCGTAGAACCGATACCTCGCCATCAGCATGCTCCTGAACCAGTGACACAGCTCCTCATACGACTTATCTGTGGGTTTCACTGGAGCCAGAAGATTCTTCATGAGGCTGTAGGTCGGTGCCCCGCAGACTGCGAGGAGGATCGCTCTTCTTTTTGCAGCGCTTCCTTCTCCGTCCAGCTCGTTGGCTACAAAGTACTGGTCTAGCCATTCGACATAGGCTTCCCAGTCCTCACCCTCCAAGAACTTCTCCAGGATGCCCACAGTTTTCTGTATCTTTGCGTTGGATTTGTATATTCGTCACCAGTTATTGTGTTCCTGACACAGATGAGACTGCACACAGGGAGGTTAAAGTAACAGTGACCTCAGTCTTTAATAAGACACTCCAGAGTGAGGAACAGGCCTTAGAGGCCGGCTTATATACAGTGCTCCCAAGGGATGCTGAGATCCCTTGGGACTTCAGGGGATGCATTCCCTGGTAGCGGAACATGGGAGTGCACGCTTTACAGATACATAACAGTTTAAAAAAAAAAATTACTGCAAGAAATGACTAAAGGGCTAGACTTACCCCGAGAGCCCCTCACCGCCCGATTGCCCACCCAGAAAAATCGGTAATGTTTGTTAAGTAACGCTGGCGAAAATTTCTACTTTTAACTT